>NW_010417970.1:0-18420 GCF_000710305.1 Buceros rhinoceros silvestris | reverse complement strand
CCCCCCCCCTTTAAATTTCTCTCTCCCCCTTACAGGGCAGTCTTTCTTAGACTTACTGGTATGCTTGTTTCTTGTGACCCCACTTTGCCCACGCTCTCTCCTCTCAGAACTGACTCCCCTTTACCAGTCTAACACTAACAGCAGTAAGCCTGCAGAACAGTCTAGCTGTTGGGCAGCTACATCAACACTGTCGTGATTGCTGTTAGTCGTCTGCTGTTAGTCAGCTGCAAGAGTGGAAGGGACACGAGTCGGGCACAGAGCTTGGATGGAGTGACAGTTTTGCATTTGTCCCACATCCAACAATCAGTACTATCATCGGATGCCATCTACGTGCAAAAGGAACAGACCATACAAAATACCATATGCAACAGTAATATATAATACCACTTAGTACTTCTTAGCATCTCTCCATTCTTTACTAATGACTAATCTGAATGCAACATCTAGAGAAGGATACAGCAGGTAAAACCAACATGAGATTACACGACTTGTCCAACAGGTAACTCAGGAAATTCAGGTCAAAGTACTATTTATAATTTAAATTAGCTCAATTCTTTGATTTCAGCAAAAGATCTCTGTTAAAGATAGCACACTGACATCATCAAAGACTCATTCCAGTTTTAGTGCAGTAAAGATTAAGGTTCAGAGACTTGAAAACAATATGGCATAAAATAAAATGTATTATTACAGAAAAACAAGTAACCAGAAAAGCAGTACCTCTCCAGTGCTAATTACACGAGACATACAGTGGTTTTCAGTAACAAGGAAAAGGGTCTCAGCAAGCTCTATTAAAAGTTTTCTATTAAACGATGGCAAACATAGAAAAAAATTAAACCAAACAAAAGGCTCATTGTGGTCATTTTGAGATGAGGGAAATAAAGCATGACTGGAGCCATGCTGTAAGGAAGAGATGCATGACTACTCTGTAAACACATGATACAGCATAAAAAGTGAAAACCAAAAGTCCCATCATAAAGGTATCTACAACATAGGAAAATACACAGCTTAGAAGCATTGTGGATCACAATTGTAAGCTACAATTTTAAATAGTAACTCAACAATAATTGACCAAAATTCTGCAAAAAATCTCACTTTGAGATCAGAAGCCTTTTCACATTTTTTATTGAAAATGTCACTGATTATTTTTTTTTACATTAGCTCTAAGAACAGTAGCTACCATTCAATGTACTGAAATCATTAACTTTGTTTCTGAAAACTACTTTCCTTCTATTTGACTAGATATGAAAAAGAGTATTTTTAAGCCATTGGCTACTGATCATTAAGCTCCCATCAGCCATAACTACATTTCAGCGAAGGTGATGATACTTACCTTATCCTTGACTTTCTCACTCTTACGAATTTTGCACTGCTTGTTTTCCAGTCTCTATTTTCAATTTCTTCTTCTTTCCCTGCTCACCCCGCCCTCCCCGCCCGCACTTCCACCCCTCCCCAACCCTTAATATCTACCATGACTACCACACTCAGGACAGGACATATCCACAAAAAACCTCACTTTCATAACTGATACCAGATTTGTGCACTCCAGGTCACTCTGCAGTAGATCTGCCCCGAGACAAACACAGGCACATAATCGCATTTCTGCTAGAGCCTGAAGTACTCGGTATTTGCAGAAAAATCTGCCAATACAAAGTTAACATGTTGAAACTTTGAAATTACACAAGCAGATTAGTACTTTGTGAGACAGGGCTGCTGCGTTAGGAACCTTAAAGCTTGTTATGACACTTCCTTATGGAAGTATTTGCCATAGTACCTTGCCAGAGTGCCTGACAGTTACCACAGAGTACTCCACAAGACCTCTGCAGCTGTTAGCAGGATCTCCAGACAATCGAAAGGGTAAGTAAGCTAACTCGCTAAGTTGCCCCAGTTTACAGACTTGCCAAAAATTGGATGAACAATGACTTGTTACTATCCGGTAACTTTATACTGAGCTTAATACCAGTTGAGATGAAATGCAAATGAATGCAGCATAAAATATACAACATATTACAAATATTTCTAAGTTTAAAGGCATGACAGAAAACATGCACTTTAAATCTACTCACATTAAATCTCTCCTTGAATAAGCCAGATGGCTCCTTACCTGACAAGACAACCTTCTGAATCCCCTTCTTAGAGCATGATTTTACGTGTCCCATTATATTCATTACAGAACACCACCCTCAGGAAACACACACACACACACACCCTTCAGCACAGCACATTAGCTATTGAAATCAACTTCCCCTTTTAAGTTTTCAAAATGGCCCAGACAGAACTCTCCCCTGTGATTTCTTCCTGCTCTCTAGAAGCACGGCCATGCCTCCAGGTGAGGTTTGACATCCTGGCTAAACCAACCAAAAAGACCATTTCTGCTTCCTCTCCTTTCATCCCACAGTAAGCCAGCCTGTAAAGCTAACCTAGGAAGGGAGTGGTTTTTCTTCCTGGGTTAGTTCTCCGATGGCTTTTCTTCCTGGCTGGCTTGTCAGATGCAGCCACATCACGTTTGCAGCACAGTACCAGGAACAGAGAGACCAGGAGCGCTCCCTTCCCCAGCACCAAGCCAATAGATCTGCATAGCTGAGATGAAACCTTGTCCACAATAAAGAAAACGCTTTAGCTTAATGTCCTCATTAGCTTAACTTGACTGCTAGCTAATAATTCCTTGGCTCAACTACTCTGTCCTCTCCTCTCACAGCCACTTTAGAAATTCATCACTTTTCAGCATGGAACGTGTTTTGTGCTGAAACACTGCCTACACCAGTCTTTGCATTAACAAATACGCTTCCACGGTCATCAAGAGGAGGGTGTGAACTGATTGAAACTAGACACAACACACGTGAACACTAAACAGTAAGAACAGATTTGGAGGGATCTTCCTCATAAGCATACTGTAACGGCAGGATAGATAATGCTGGATCATCAAACTATACTCTGAGTCATTTGAGACCACACTCGTCTTAAAATGTAAGAGCCAAATTCTTAAACTCTGGAGCCCAACTTTAAGCATCTACACAGATCTTTAGATACACAAGTACTACAATTTGATTTTCCAATGCGCTTGTCACTTTCTTTTAATAGGATTAAAAGGTAAGTTAAGCCACTTACTTGGGGCACCTTAGTATGGATTTAAGGACCTAATTTTAACCTGCCAAATTTGAGAACCCCAGCCATAGGCCTCTCTATACCTGCTTAAATGCAAGGTCAGTAACGTATCTTCATCGTGTTTCTCATCATAGAGAGGACAGCTGCAGCTACTGCAAAGAAAGGTCACCCCAATTTATGATTCTTGCGCCTTCTCTTCTTCCCCAGAGTAAATCCCAGCATGCATAACATACATAGTGAACATAAACAAGAAAGATCATATTAACTTTCATTAAAACTGTATTTTTCTCAAATAACTGGCAAACTTCTGACCTGGAGATTAACCTGTAGATAGAAGGCAGTAGAGGAACCTTTTCAGATCAGTATTTTCTGAAAGGGTTGTATTAAAATTGGTCGTATAAAAATATATGTGTCTTAGTTCCCACACATACCATCAACTTTGAAGTCCACTACTTAGTCTGAGCAGGTAACAAGAATTTTCATCTGGTTTTATGTGGGGTTAAAACATATTAAATCCAAGTAACTGTATTTTACAACAGCCAAATACTAGTGTAAATAAATGTTCGAACGTTAAAAAATTTGAAAATTTAGAATGAGTAATAACTGCTGTTGTTGCAAGCTCAGCTGATATTTAAAAAATTAAACACAAAGCTGTTCTTTTCATTCCTTCATATTCCCTACAACAACACAACATTTCTCACAGTCAAGAACTGAGAAAACAATTAGCTGTTAACCATGGTCAGTGTAAGCCCACAGCAAAGTTACAGTCATGTTGCAATACACAGATAAGTATGTTGGGTCACTTCAATTTTGATGGTGTCCAAAGACACAAGAGAGACATCATTATGGCACATGTCACTTACAACGCTTACGCAGGCATAAGAATATCACAATATAACAGGAAAATTCAAAATCATTCTACAGTACAACAAATATTCCAGTGACACAAATTTAAGAAAGGAGCAAGTTTTTCAGATTATTTACTTTTTTGGATAGCTTTCAAGAGTTAGATGAAGTAATAAAACTAGGTTAAATGAAAAAAAAAAAAAACCCTCAGTCTTTCAATGGAAAAAGGGAATGTAAAAGCTAAAGGAAATCTAAACCCAATATCCTTTATATACTCTACAAAATTGCAGTAAATCCTTTGCTCCTATACATACATAACAATTATTTTGCCACTACCCTTATAAGGCTATAATTTTGTATAATTTTTTGGGCTAGATTTTGAAAAGTCTGCTGTTTCTGTAGTGTTAGTTAAATTTATATTGTGTTTAGATTTAAAGGACTATGACTTGAGTATTACATTACACTTGAGAAGAATGACTTCCTTCCATTCTTCATTTTACATTTTTACCAGCAATTTACATTCCACAGATCGGAGTGTTTTAATACATGTTACTGGAATATCAAGTAAATAAGCTTGATTTTTTTTAAATTTTATTTATTATATATCTACAGCAAAAACGTGCTACACCTATCTGGCAAATAGACAATTTCTGGCAAATAGACAATTTTTACAAAGGCAGGGAGATCTCATTATGCTAGCCAAAATTCAGTACTCCCACCAAACACTGGGACAGCTCCAAACCTCTGATTTGCTGCAGCAGACAGGAACACGAACAGCTGAATAAAAACCCCAAGTTTACAGTGGTCATCTGCTGCACACATGAATGTGCAAGAGGTCTGACATAAATGTTGTCAGCTGCTAGTGTTTCAAAGGAGGCCAAAACCAGCAGCTGAGGATTAGCAGGACGAAGGGCAGCCCCAGCTCCACCATTCTTAAGGAACTGCAGTTGCTGGAAATAGAGCACACCAGAAAAATGTATCCTCTGCTTATTAAATATTCGGTTTACACGTTGTCTGACGGCCAGATATACTGCACACAGCTTTACTTAAGACACATGCAAACACAACTACACATCTGTAAAGACTTTGTATAGTGGAGAAAGGCACAAGCATGAAGAGTTCCTATGACCCTCTTCTAAACAGAAAGAACAGTGCTGGGAATACTTCACATGGACACGACAAGTAAGGCCAGCCAGGCTGCAGTTAGTACTGTTCCTTCCCATCCCTTTCACTACTTCCTCTAGAAATACTGTGTATTTCTTTGCTTATTTTCAATGTTGACAAAATTTATTTGTGCTATGGGTAGAATGACCTTTTAGAGGGAAGGAGAAGGTGGCCTTCTCACGTGAGCAAGGTGCATGGATGCCACAAAGAAAATGTACATTAGTGTAATTATTGTAATTGCACTAAACTCAAATATTCCCCTACAGAGTGTATCTACATCAAAGCAGGATCTGCATCACGGTCAGATGTCTAGCCCTCAGAAGTAGAAGGCCATAGATCCCCACCTTACACACATCCTGTGCCCACAGAAGACCCCTGTTCTACCTCTGCAAGAAGAGTAAATCAATGACAATTTATTGTACCTCTTTTTTTAGGCAGTGACCTGGCCTTCCTGCTGGCCGTCCACTTCTGTTTTATGGTAACTTCTAGCAGGGAGGAAAGCTCTGTCACAGCTGCCAAGTCACATCAGTTGTGAGCCCTGTGGCTCTGTGGCATTACAACTTCCCTCCCAACTGCACTGTGTGTCACGGTGTTCAACTAAAGTCACAGCTAGTGCAGCCACTGGAGACTGTCGCCCTGCCCTTCACACCCTGCAAAGAGCACCCAAAGTGCAGAGAGGGAACCAAAACCAAGCATGCAGAACTGCAGGCATTCTGGGGTGCTTGGTTCCTAACCTCCCCCTGGCCTGGAAAGAGCCCACCCCAGCATTGCTGACCACCTTTCAGAACCAGGTTTAAGCAGCTAAAAAGCTATGGGGAGTAGCAAGAGAACTGTGTTTCATGGAAGCAGGAAGGAGGAGGCAAGATACCTCTGTAGGCAGCTCAGGGAAATGGGAGGAGCTGGTGAAGGGACTGCCCCAACTCAGCGCCCAGCACCACGCTGAAGAGAGCAAGGCTGAAAAGAGCTGGGCACATGAAAGATCAGCACCCATGAAAAGGACGAGTGGGACATTTCAGCATCCCTGCTCAGTTTGGGTGAGCCCTCCCGGCATGAGTCAGCATTGTTCTGAAGTGGTTCCAGTCACAATATTTCGCCAGGTTCCAGTCACCAGGTTTCTCCCAAGGAGTTATGTCCCCTACCATGAGTTTTGCACAAGCTAACTCCAGTCCTCAGGCTTCATATGCTGATATAGAGGTTTTATGCAGGTGTACACCAAAAGGAGTAACATCCTATAAATAGTACTGCAAAATCAAGTGTTTTAAGAAACAACGCAGCCCCATGCACAAAATCCGTTGCTAGGTCAGTGTCAAATTAAACCAACAAGATGGTTTGCATCTATTTGGAGCCAGCACTTAACCTCTGAGATCTCAGGATAGGAAATACTTGTAAATTCTAACGCTTTTTCAATTTTGCTACCTATTTTTGAATGAAGGGAGCTAGGTGCAGCGTTTCAGACGCTACAGTTTCCCCTGAGCGGTGAATTCACGAAGAAAACACAGCCAGGGGGTGTTGCTACTCAGACACAAATCACTGCAAGAAGTTGGTTCTCCTGTATCTGCTGTACTTACTGATTTCTGAATACTGATGCCAGAAGTGTGAAAAGATTCTGGTCTTTGCCAGAATTCTCAGTGAATTGTTCTGTAAATACTAATTTCTCAAATGACTATTCAATACAAAGTCATAGTTTTACATAGGTGCATGGAAACTGAAATCCTGTCAACCTACATATGCAAAACCAGCAAAAGAGCATCACAGAAAGCCTGGAGAAACAAATTTTGAAACGTATTACTACATTAAGGAAACAGATACATACAGATTGATAGAACGACCCATCCATCTTTGGCAAAGGGACTTGGTATAATAACCTGAAAAAAACCACCTTTGTTTCTGTTGCAATCCAAAGCAATACTGAATACTTTTTGTTCCTTGGCTTGCACTCCTGTTAGGTGTACTGAGAAGAAAGAGATCTGAATCAGATTCCTCCTCCCCCTGCTTCCTAACCCCCCCCTCCCCCCGCCCAGTACTATTATTTGGCACATTAAATTATTCAGTATCTAGCAAAATAAAATGAACAAATTTATGCTCTGACAACCCAACCTACTCAGCTGAGTAAAATGCTAGACCGTATACGTTTCTAGATTCAGCTGACACTCAAAATCTACTACCAAACTCTCTGCTAATTTAAGAACTATTTAGTTTGTCAGAAATTATCACAGTTTCCAACTATTTCTCCCCCTCAGTCCAAGGAAAACCTCAAGGGTAAAATTGCATTTTTTAGCAATGAACAAATAAATACACAATTTATGTAAGGTATTACAACAAATGTCATTTAAGCTTCATCTCACTCGTTCCTCATTTGTAACTCTGCTCCTGTCGGTAATTTGTCCTTATTCTCTGCTGTACTCAATGTAACATTGTCACTCGCAGTACAGTTCCCTTCTGAGACCACTACTAACATAAAAAAACCTGGGGGCTGGGGGGAAGGTTTGAGTAAAATAAAGGTAAAATTACCAGCCCTCCTGGCTGTGATCTTGGAGCCATGCCGCAGTAATCGAACGCACACTTCCTTGTCGCAGTGGTTAACCATCCGCAAATGAATGCTTCTCTTGGTTTGGATTTTTACAAGATACTTCACCATTTTGGCTATTAATTCCTCTTCTCAAAGCCTTGTAAAGGCTCTACCCATGCCAGCTTTGACCTGTTATTGAGTCCCTACTGAGTTTTAAGAGACTAACTCAAGTCAGCCTCAATGAATCAAATGACAAACTTCTAACGTGGCCAGCAAAAATATCCCAGTAGGGAACAGAACGAGAGGTTATTTTTAAACATTTCCAAATGCCTCATAATGTACAATACAAACTTCCAAAGCTTCCATCTCAGTTAGCAGTTGCTAACATAACAGCTGAACTATATACACAAGCATAAAAATATCCAAGGCATCAAAACACAGCACAGTGGAACAAAAGGCCAGCCTTCAGGATCTGTTTTTCACAGAACAAGATGACACTGTGGCCATTATTTTTCTAAAGAGCTTCCATTTGGACACTGACGTCAGTTCCCCACCACTGCCTGGAAAATATTTGCAGAAAATGTATAGATACTAAAGAAAAAATCCTAAACTGTGCTTACAAACCTTAGTCAGAAGGCAAACCAATGAGATGAAAATGCTTTGATTTCAAGCCTAGAATCAAAGCTGACCTGCTTGCGTATAAACAAAAAGAGAAAATTCCTCGAGTTTGGAAAAAAACGTCTCTTTTTGCATATGTGCTCCCGTTCCCACTTGTGGACAACTACTGGACACATTCATACCCACCAGAAAGAAGCGTTGCTTCAGAAGGCTGGGTTCTTCCCCATCCCCATCCAGCAGAGATATGCAGGCTCCTAAAAAAGGCATGACGCACATATGCTGGCTGCCGCTAACCTGCTCCAGCTGGAAGCTGGAACACAACCATGTGAACAGCATCACACTGTCCTAGTTGGAAAGGAGCTCTTACTGGGTCCACTGAAACCACAGAGGAGACCAACTGGAAGGATACTTACTTTTACTGTTTGTGAAACGTTGTGCCATCCAAGTCTTTGTTATCCGATGCCCTTGTTTCCCCTGCACCATAAAACCAATTATGTGCATGCAAGTATGCAGGAAAGAAGGGGGCAGGGGAAAGTCCTGCAAATGTGTATTTTGCATCAAGCAATGACTCTCATGAAAGTCATCTGCTTCAATGGAAACTTTGGAAAGCATCACTGTGGTGGCTCCTTTCTCCTGCCTGGCCCATATAGTATGAATATGCAGCAGTGCTTCTTTTTACTCTTTCCTCCTGCAGGACAAGCACTTCACTCTTTCTCTCCTCTGCTAGCACTTCCATGAGGATCTGAGGAAAGATCAAGTGCCTCTACACTTTCCAACTGCATTTTGTCATCACTTAAAAAATAAGATTCTGTCTGCTTTTCTCATTTTTTATTCTCCTAACTGTTGGAGCAATCAAAAGAGGATCATTAAAATCTCACTAAAAAGGGTTGACTCTCCACTGTGTACACAGCTAGAAAAACTGGAAAGCATCAATTCTTTCAAAAGTCTAACCACCACTGTGTTCAATATGCAAAGGAAAGCCTAATCGAGGGCACAAGTGTCACCTAGACAAGGCTGTGAATGATTTCCAACAGCAGCACATTCATGTCAATGGATAACATGCATCATTTATGTTTCACATGACCATATTCATGCAGAAGAGAAATCATCGTGAGACTTCAGTTGCTGCCCACAAACCATGTATACAAAACTAAGGGAGATTTATGCTGTAACCTTGCAGAGGAGTTAGCAACTCTCTCTACTACTAACTCTCAGCAAGTAAAGACAATCTCTGCCTCCTAAGAGAAAGATGACTTTGCATGACCTGACAATGGCAGCACATCCTGGGTAATGGCTGGAAGATGTTTTTCAGCAAATATTTTCCAGATAAGGAAAATCCTGCAGAGCTGGCTGGGACTCTCCTGTGCAGGAGAGAGCCAGCAACGCGACAGGTCCATGCTCAGTAACTATTTGGTTTTGCAGCTCCTGTCACTTTCTGTCCTCCTAAATTGCCACTCAATGTTACCAGCTGAAAGGCTAATGACTAATTAGTAATGTGTCAGAGACAGACCTTGAGCTTCATGCCCCATTACAGAGGCAGCAGAAAACAGCAGATGGTTGTGTAACTTCTCTTGAAATGAGAAAACATGGTTTACAAAAGCGAAAACAAATCCCTCCCCAAACCAGAAAACTACAACTAATGAAGCACTCTTCAAAACAAGTATTGTTCAACAGTCAATGACGTCACCAGGGAAATAATTCATGTATGAAACTTCAGCACACAAGTATCAAGTGACTTAAAAGTTTTCATCACTTTGCCAACAGTACATTAATATCCCGTGACTTAGAGATGTGGTTTTGCCTTTTTTTTTTTAATTGGAGTACTCAAATATGCGAAATCCTGATATTACCAGGTGCTGAGAAAGCCAAAGACCATGACCTACCACCTGCAAAATATTTGCCAAGTGATCAGAACAGGCAATAATCTGTCTCATCAAATCAGATGGTGAAAGAGAGCAGCCACACAATTCTTACAGCAGTATCAAAACAAATAAACCATGTTCAGCTACACATGGATCAAGGACCATGGAAAGGACCCAACAGGACCATTCAGAAAGATGTAATATGGCCATCTTGACAGAGATGTATTTTGCAGTCACAATTCTGGATACACTTAAAACTTCTGTAGCTAAGTGCCTTTTGAAGAATGTCTTTTAGGTTCAAAAGGTAGAAGTGATCTCTCCAAGCGTGTCCAACACTCATATGTATAAAATCTAATTCCATCTGATAACCTTCTATGTATGACAGTAATTTCATGGCTGCATCTTTACAGCATCATGTCTCCTTCCTCCTCCTGAGACAGAAAGGATATTAGTACAAAACAGGAGTCAGTAACAAGGAATCTGAAGGCCTGAAAAACCTCAAGCAGTAGCAACAAAACACTGAGAAATGACCTGCAAAACCTAAGGCATGATGACTTGAGCTTAATTTTTTAATTTGATAAAACATGTATATTCATGTAAAATGAAATTCTCTTAGGTCTTGCCCTTGCCAGGGACTTTGCCCAACCCTCTCTGATGAGCCACTTAAAGGTTGAGCCAGGCACTAGTGGGACACCATACAGTTAGGATGCTATTGGTTGGCGTTTTTTTAATGTGGGGGTTTTTTTTAGTTGGTTGGTTTGGGGTTTTTTTAACTCTTTCCAGTTCACTCTAGGGTGGTTAGTGCTGGTGCAAGGGAGAAGATGGGAATCCACAGAAGCGGACTGAGTGAATGTGAAGAATAGTGCCAGCTTCTGTGTCAGAGAGCTGTGAGATCAGTTCAAGCTGCAATGTGATAACATAGCCAAGTTCGCTGCAGGAACTTACTGTAAAAGTGCTAAATACTGTTAACTTCGCAGCTGGTGGTGTTTAACTGTGCCTAACGTTCTACAGGAAACCCACCAGCAAATATTTCTATTAAATCCCAGCAGTAAAACCGATTTGTCTAAAAGCAAACATGACTTTCAAACTTATGGAATACATACATTCGAAACTAGCACTCTCTGGTGATCGTATAACAAAGGTAAATCAGCCGTTTCCAAAAATGGATTTAATTGCTTAGAGTTGTAAGTGTGGCACTGCAGTCTTACAAGCAGCAAGCTGTCATTATTCTGCAATGGTGGCAACTGCCTAGCACAAACCCAGTGTTGGTACCTGGCTGCCAGAAAGTGAATTCTCAGATACAGGTATTTCACAACAGGGGTAAACAAGTCAACAAGCGTTAAAACTAACTACATGTCATGCACCTACTACTACCAATTATAATAAGTACTCAGACAACTTAATTCACCCTGTTCTTACTACATTTAGCATTGTAACTCTGAAGAATGAACAAAACATGTTCATATGACTCCTATAAAATGAAATTACGACATACTCCCATGAAAAAGAACGTACTTGCTCAGCTGTTTTCTGTTTCCCATTAACTGACCACAACAGAGCAACAGCAGAAGTCATATTTCCCAAATCCTGAAAAAATTAGCTCACTGCATCTGGAGTGAGAACCACTGTTTGTTAGGTTTCCTTCTTCATTTGGAAGAATGCAGTTATCCTCATTTAAACCGGCTAAGATGTTCATGCCAATCTTCGTAATGACTGGATCTCAAAAATACAGGTTTTGAATGGGACATTTTAAATATCAAGGAAAAAACAAATATATGGAAAACATTCTAAAGAACACATTCAAACTGATCTTCCAGTAACACCCGTTTTTGAAAATGGGATTATATTATTAGAGAAACTTTCCAAGCTGACTTCCAAATAACATCCGTTATTGCCAATGGAATTAAAATAGCAGAGTGTTTTTCTTAACACTAGAAAAGGAAGAGAGACATATAAGAGCAAAGGGAAGCGAGAAAAACGACATACTTAGCAGTAAACTGACAGTTCTCACTCCTGTGTAACTGCTGTTACTATTTAGTAAAATGGTACTGAGATAATTACTTATTTCCTGTTTTCTTTAACCTGAACATTTAAAAAAATATTTCTGAAACAAAAAGCTTATCAGCAGCTCCTCACAAAGTACCTTGCATGACGTTCGTGCACAATTCCTTGAGCTAGTGATTGTTTCTCAGTATGACGTGGAGAGGCTTAATGAGGAACCCCTAATGGAAAGTACCAGATTTTCTCCATATCCCTGAGCCAGTAACACACCTTTTTCCAACTTTTATAGTAAATATTGGTACCGTTTGGCAGGAATGGGGTAAGTGACTCACCTTCATTTAAAAGAACCTCTTCCTCCTCACGGGGAGAAGGAAGGAGGGGCTGTAGAGGTTCCATGTTGATTATGAGTTGCTTGTTCAAGGAAGGAGAGCTGCGACTCTGGGTAATGCTGGTTCTAAAAGGACAGGGAGAACAGGGTCAGTTTATCCACAAGGCAGCAACCGCAGCCCAGTACGCCTCAGCTCAGGATTGCTTAGCATAACTTACGCTAGACCTGCAGCTATCACTACAAGCTCTGCACACTCTTGTGGTTTAGGATTTCGGCTCCAGCGCAGAAAGGGGCTCCTCCCACCTTCTCTTGTTTTTTATCGCACAAAAGGAGGATTTTCGTGCCACCCCTGGCACCGGCCAAAAAGCCATGTCAATCAACGCCTCTTTGAATAAACGTGTAAAAAGCAGCAACCAGCGTGGTTTTCAGGGGCACGCACTTTTGAGTGGCAGCAGAAGGATGAAAAAGAGAAAACTGGAAGCAGTCACCTACTGGCAGGGGTGCTAAGAATTGCTGCAAGAATGAAGGGACGCAGAGCATGTGAAGCCCCCAACTCCGCACGGAGAGCGAGCAGCCGCTGGCGAGGGGAAGTAAGAAGGTTCGAGTGCTGAGGATGAAGGCCTGCTGCTATGTGGTGAAGAACCAAAAACATCCCCCAGAGATCCAGTAGCTCGCACGTTTTTGAGCTGGGGAGAGCAGAGAGCCAAGACATCCCTTGGAAACCTGGTAACTCTTAAGCTTTCCAGCCACCCAGAGAAAGACGAGTTCAATTTGGGACTGAAGTGCATGAGGTTAAAAGAACCACGTTCCCCCATCACGGGTTTATTTTCCTTTTTTCCCCAACTCCAGCGCAGACTGCGTGTGCGGGGGATAGTATGTGGGGACATGGATGGAGTGGGAGGGATATGTATTGAATATGTATTCTCTTTTCCTTCCTGTCCCACCAGAATTTAAGTAATGATTTGTAGTTCTCATTGGTTTTTCAATTAATTTTCATTCACCCCCTTAATTTGAACCTGCTGTTCATCTTTGCTTGTAGCTGTAAGCGGCTGTTAAAGCTCCCATTGCACTTCCCAGCTCAAACACTTTAGTTCTTTTGTTTAGTTCCTGGAGAACTAAATCTCCCCTGAGGGCAAATTTTGTCGCCTTTGCAACCTATCGGTTCTTTTCAACCAAAACACACTGTTTATCCCTACAACTGTGACACACACTGAACGCTGCTTTCAGCCATGTTACGTTTCAAGATATAAACTTTTCGACACTCTAAGTGTAAGGGAAGGTTTTGTGCCGGTTTACTTCCCTTTACATCGCCCATCAGCTTTTATTCTTATGCAAGATTTCAGTGTGTCGCTCCTCTCCACAATGCACAGCACACATCAGTATTTGCCTTCAAGGAAGGGGAAGGTAGAGAGGATAAAAATAATTTTCCTGATGTTGTTCCATTGCCTTTGGGACTGGGTAAAGGATTTGTTATGGTTTGAGCACTGCAGGCTAAAGACTAAAGCCAGAACAACTGTACCGCTTCAGTTAACAGACACACCCCAGACACTGCCTCTATGCCGCATCTCCAGGTGCTCAGGCAGGTTTTCCTTGGGAAAAAAAAAAAAAAAAGCTACCAGGCTTTCCTGGTAGCAAGTCTTCTCAGGAAAGTCTGAAGAATGCTGCTAATTTGCTTCAATCACGAGACTCATTAACTTAAAATCATATTACCAAGAATATAAAATAGCTCTTTAGAATAAGTTATCTAGGTCTTACAGGACACAGGCCTGAAGTAAGAGCCCTGCAGTAACTGAACTCTTACATTATAAAATATGTACTTTTGACAAAAGCAAAAATGAAAGGGAAAAGGATTCTACTGACTTCAAATGGTACATAGGTATAACACTCAAGTTTCACAAAATGCATTTCAAGTTTGCACAAAGACTCAACTTACAGTTCACATCAATAAAGCACCCACAGCAAGTGAAAAGAAGGGACTGCGTGTGGCTGAGTGTTTAGGTAAACTTGGGTCACAGATGACTTACTCTATGTCACATGTCATTAAATGTTTTGTGGGGATAAACAAGCTTTCTTGTTCAACTGTCATGATTCCTTGCTCATGAACGTACACCCAAAGCTACTTACATCCTCATTTGCATTCTGTAGCAGTTTCTAATATCTATTTATTTTAAATCTTCACTGTCCTAAGTGGGTCATGGTGTCATGGTTTAGACCCAGCTGGTGACTAAGCACCACGCAGTTTTTTATCCCTCCAGGAGGAGAAAACAGAACTAATCACTTCAGGGTCAAGGCAAGGGGCAGGGAGGGCTCACTCACCACTTACGGTCATGGACAAAAGACAGACTCAACTAGGGGAAACAAAATCAGTTTATTTTAAACAACAAAACCACTACCAGATCAATTGAAATCAGAGCAGAACAGCAAGAGAAACAAACGGCTCTTCAGTACATCTTTCCCCCCACCCCTTCCTTCTTCGGGCCCAGCTTTGCCAGCTAAGTGCAGGGGGCAGAGGACGGTGGGGGCAGGGGTGATGGTGTTGGTCTCAGTCCCCTCCATGCAGTTTCTACCACTTACTCTTCTGCACGGAAAACACTCCTCACAGTTTTGCCTTCCAGCCACGTGGTGTCCCCCTGACAGGAGACAGTCCTCCCTGCATGTCTCCAGCTAGTGGGGAGGTCTGCTGCCGGGATTGGTTCTCCCAACACCGATCCACCCCAGCACCATTCCTTCTCAGAGTCAGGACCTTTCCCAGGATTACTTGCCAGCTTCATCGTGGGTCTCTCTCTGGCTCTCTGCAGCTCTACCGTTTCTCCACCAGTGCTCTCTGAGGATTGCAGGGTCTCAGCCTGCCACCATGGGTCAAAGCGAAATGGCTGTACTGGCGTGGCTCCACAGCCTTCTCCTCACTGCCCTAGGTGACTGCATGGTTGGTTCTCCTTCTGCCCTGCCCTCCTCCAAAACAAAAGAGTGCTCCAAAACCAAAAAGATGTTCCCAACAGGTTTCTCCTCTTAAATAGGTTTATTTTCAGAGGCGTTGATTGGCACAGCCTTGGCCAGAGGCGGGACTGAACTGGAGCTGGGGACCTTGCTTGGAGAAGCTTGTTACAGGGGCCACACCAGCAGCCCCATACCCCACTTCCAAAACCAGGCCAAACAAAGGCAGCAGCCTCCTCCACTACTACCGAAACCACGCCAACTACTAAACCACCACACGTGTTAACACGTTGTTCATCAGGACTCCCAGGCCCTTCTCTCCAGAGCTGCTTTCAGGCATGGGGTTATTCCTCCCCAGGTGCACGACCCTATGCTTGCCCTTGTTGGAGTTCACTCAGCTCATCCCTGCCCAACTCTGCAGCCTGTTATCCAGGTCTCGATGAATGGCAGCACAGCCTTCTGGAGCACCAGCCACTCCTTCCAGTTCTGTCAGCAAGCAAGCTAAGGGTACACTCCACCCCTTCATCCAGGTTATTGATGGACATATTGAGCAAGACCGGAACTACAGAAACCCTATGAAAAGCAGGCAATAGGCTGCTTCCATAGCTGAGTAACTATTTTTGTATGTGTGCCCAAGTATTCTACCCTGACTCAATGATGGACCTATATCCTGCATTCCGTGCTCCCAGTTAATCCATTCTAGACCATCACTTACCTCATTTTTAAATGTAATCTGCAAAAGCAGGTTGAAAAGCAACCCTGCATGGCTTTACCATTAATTACATAGTGGGGTTGGACAACATATTTACAAATATTTGCTGCAAATATATTCCTATATAACCTTTAGGAAAGACGATCCACTTTTCTCTCAAATATAGATGAAATAGCCACAATCAATTAAAAATAAACCAAACACCCTTGACTCCTGAAAAAAATCACAATAAAAATAGGGATGTGGTTGTAGAATGTTCAGAAAATTAAGTAACCCTTTAAAAAGGTTTTTAAATAGCTTTTTCCTGCTGGCCTTTGTCTTCTCTTTGGAAGGATTTTAATTAGATTCTTACCAATTTTCAAATTTTCACTGTCACTACAATGAGTGATAAGGACCAAAAACCATTAATTTGTCTGCAAAGTCTAGCTGCTTAATTCTAACAAGCCACATTTTTCCCTGGAAAAAGATTTTCTGATCTTTTTTCTCTTTACTGAATGAACTTCTCAATTTTTAATTTGACTGCATTGTGGAAAAATTATCCAGTATACTTTTGAACATACCCACATACATATGCAAAACAGGATCTTTCAAAACTGGGCAAGAACTAGGAATGAAATGAGAACATACTTTTCTATCAGGATCATGTAATAACAGTCTATGTCATAAGACAGAATATAATATAAGCTACTTCTCTGACTCATTGATTAAACCTAGCTTCAAAGCAGCTCAGATTAACTTCTTTTATGTAGGAGACAATACACTATTGTAATAATTTTGTAACGCTGGCAACACGTATTTCCCAAGGATTGCATGCGTCATTGTGGAAGCTCAGAACAACAGTCATTACACCACAGAGTAAAGAGAATTCCTCTGTAGAGAACAACAATCCTCCTCAGTCCTTAAACTTTAATATTGAATGTCAAGACATACCTGTGAACTTCAGGAGGTTCCCTCTGGATTTTAGAGCTTGCCTCCACAACTTCTTTGGCTACTTTTCCACTGCATTAAAACATGAAATAAATATTCAAGCAAATACTAAGGTGTGCTCATGACATGCCAAGCACCATACACACACGAACAATTAAGTTACATTCAAAAGAAGTAAAGAATAGATATATAACGTTCCAGATCAAAAATTCTGCTGACCACTTGTCTGCAAAGCTATTGAAGAAAAAGCAACCTTTTGCGCTAGAACGCTAGGAGTGGGACCGGACCGTCCCACCAGCGCACCCCCGGTCCAGAGCTGCCTAGCTGCAGAGGGCATACAGTCTCCCCACTGGCCGTGCCTCTTTCTTTCAACAGGAACAGCACCAGAAGTGGAGCCCTGTTTGGTGAAACTGCTCTTTGACAGAAGCCTGCATGAAGCCTCCAGGAAGCCTCCAGGTTTTTTTATGCGACACTAAACAGACAGCTGAAACTCTTTTGAATCCTGACCTGAATCAGGTGTGAACAGGTCCTCAAGAATGAAAAGCCCTCCATTTGCATGAGTAATTAATTAGTGACTTTTCTCTTACTTTCTAAAATGGGCTTAGTATGAAAAAGACAGAGCAAACACCTACCTATATCGGAATCTACTGCCTTTAAAAAATATCTTACTGCTGGACATGGTCTTGATTTGACTGGATTTTGCATACCTTGAAGAAAAACAACAGAAGCTGTCACTTATTTAGCACAGAAGGAACCTGATAAGCAAAAATGAACAAGGCAAACTACAAGTTTTCTTATTTTTATACGAGAAAGTAATATTTCATAATTGGGCTTTTCAACTTTTTTTAAGGCCTTTATACAAGTTAGAATATGAAGTGCACACAAAACAATTCAGACAGCAGAGAGCAACTGCAGATAAACCAAATGATTACCTGGATAGGAAAGCAAGAAAATTAAATGCATACACTACACCAAAAGGCCCTAGGACAACTCTGCCCTAAAACCACCTTGTTCATGGGAAGATGCAGCTATTCCTGGATCAAGACAAGACTAAAGCTCTGTTTTTCAAGACATGCAAAGCAACCATGATCTTATTGTAAATTCCAAGTCTCAAGCTCTTCTAAGCAGACCACATCTAATTAAAGCAAAGTGTTTTCATGAATTACTTACACAACCTGGCTGTTCTGATCTTATTAGAAGACCTTGTTTGTATCACACAGAACATAAACAGGTAAGATTTATCTGTTAAGTAACTCTCAGTTTACACCGTACAGCTGTTTCTTTGAAATGCATGAAAACTTCTGCTGTTTCAAAACTACTACCCTAAGACCCTATTTACAGATTGCTTTGGTTTCAGTTCCGTGTTTGGAGGACTGCTGTTATTCTTCTGCACTCTGCATATTAACTATTACTATTT
>NW_010417969.1:100372-100685 GCF_000710305.1 Buceros rhinoceros silvestris | reverse complement strand
TCCTCCTCCTCCTCCTCCTCCTCCTTTTCCTTGCCTCCCAGGGCCGGTGGGATTTGTGGCTGCTCAGCAGCTCAGCCGGCTGCTGCAGGTTTCAGGAAGAGTCTGGCGTAAGTACAGTCCTGAGCAAAATGTTGCAACTGAAGGTCAACTTAGAGCAACTCTTGTTTATCTTTTCTTCTTCCAGAATCCAGGTCCTGGGGCTCCTGCTGCAAGGGGATGCGGTGGGACAGAGGACCTGGTGCTGCCTCTGCATGGGCAGGGGCCAGGGGAGGCAGGCAGCAGTTTGCCAAAAGCTTGGGAAGAGTGGTAGGTC
>NW_010417969.1:81237-100252 GCF_000710305.1 Buceros rhinoceros silvestris | reverse complement strand
GGAAGAGGGGTAGGTCCGGAAGCCCCAGCTGTGCACCCCCTTGAAAGGCATCGTCCAAAAAGGTGATCGCTGGCCCTGCGAGGCAGGGAGGAGCAGCTGCTGGGGTATTCAGGCAAGGGTTTAACACAGCCCCACCGGCCCATCAGGGCTGCTGTGGTACTTCGTGTGAATGGACCCTTAGAAATCTTGGCAAAGGCGTTATGTTATTTACTCAACGGACCAGCTGTCATGTGCATACGTACCTAAAGATGGCTGAGATTGATAGTGAAGTTTCCAGGAGAGAATGCAGGGATCCTGACCAAATCTGAAAGTGGAAAAAGAAAGGAAGAAAAAGATAAGGCCCAAGCCAAGCTGGAAGAGCCAAGGGGTGGGTTTGCAGAGTGTTTTGGGAAGTGGCATCTGAATGTGGGGCCAGAGGAAAAAAAAACCCGAGGGTGTCTGCTCACAGGGCGTTCTGCCCTTTGTGAGGAATCTGTTGGCTTTGTCCATCCCCTTTCTCCCTTTTCCACATGTGCAGCATTATGGTGGGGAGGGCTGGGCACGTGATGGGGCTCTCACCAAGGCATGCCCAGGGGATGTAGGCAGAGCCTTCCCCATCCTGGCCAAGTCCTGATGGAGGCCTCCCTGTGCTGCTGGCAGCCCCGTGCACTGCTGCAGTGGCACAGATTTATTTCCCTTTGCCTCTTGCTCTCTCGCCTCATTTGCACTTGCGAGCTGACTCCATATGGTACAAAAAGCAAAGAGACGATGCTCGGCATGGCGGCCAGCACCGCAAGGGGAGGCGGCACGGGGAACCACTTGCTGGTGAGCTTTTGCAGTTTCTTCCATTTGAGGTTCAATATTTCCACCTTCTCCCCTTGACGGCTGTGCTCTGGCAGCCAGGGCTGAGCTCGTCGTCTCCAGTGGCAGCCCAGAGCATCTCCTGCGCTCTCCCACTCTCGCTTCCCTCCTCTCCCCACCGAGGCTCCCAGTGCATGAGCGGGGGATCCTCGGGATGCATCCTTGGGCCGGCAATGCCATTGCTGTTGCTTAGTTCTTATTTACACCTGAAAATAATTGGCCAGCCTCCCTGAAGCTTTAGTATGTGTCAGATGCTGCATTAAAAAATACAGGATCAATCTGGCTGTGGTTATTCTGTGCCAGAGCCTGCTGGCAAGCTTGCCCTGCACTTGCTCTGTACTTGTTTGTCCAGAGCTGGGATATTTCTTTGCAAACCGCTAACTTTGATGGGAGGGGGGATTCAGTTTCTGGCTCAACCAAGCAGTCTGGCTTTAGCTGTTGGCAGCTGGGGCGTTTGTCAGCGTGAAAAGGGAGGCTTTTCCCCAAAGTTTTGGTGTCTGGAGGAAACACCAAGCGCTTGGCTGTGTTGGGAGGAGGTGCACATGGACAGAGGGATGCTGCTTGCTAAGCTCGCATCCCCTGACGGTGCCTGCTTGCTGTCTGAACAGTCTGTCATGTTCGTAGCTCATGCAGAATCCCTTTGACATTTTAGAATAAGATCTAGTAAATAGGAGCTGGACGATGCCAGGTGCATCTCTCGGTGTGAGAGCTCTTTGACAGCATGGCTGGCAGTTTGGATTTAGGGCTCTATGAGATGCAAGTTTTTGTAGTGAGTGCGGAGCTTTTCTGGAGAACGTGGTCCAAGACAATGACTCATCCCGAATCCCTAAAGAAGTGATGGAGTGTAGGAAAATGCAGGATCAGTGTTTTGATTTTTAAAGTTGCCTCATAGGCAGTGCTATCCCAGAGTAAGGCAAAATAAATCCAGTGAGGAGGGAGAGCCACGGGGAGTGGAACGGGACGGATCCGATGCGTTAGTTCAGGAAAGCTAAATGCACCTACTCCAGCGTTGCCTCTGCACTGGTGGCCTTGAGAGTTGGCTTTGTAGCCAAGCATGGTGTGGCCATAAGACACTTGCGAGCATGCTGGTGGGGAGATCCCCCTGCAATCCCACGGGCAAATGTCCTGCCTATCCAGGCATGAAGACTGCGCGTCTTTTTCATTTATCCTAGCACGTGTAATTGCAGATGCTATTGATGTTTATGACTGCTCTGTCTTCTCAGTCAACTAATTCTGTATTTAGAGGCTATAATTTCCAAGGGAATCCCAGTTGATAAGGCAAACGGATCCACTGAATTTGTTAGGCTTCCACGGCCTTGTCCGTGGAATCTCAAACTCTGCTCTTATTTTTTGAAATTTTTTTTCCTCCTCTGTTTGGGATTCCTTAGTTTCCCACAGCACAATAAAGATCAAGCCCCCTCTTCCTGAGAGAAGAGTTATCAGCAGAATGTCCTTCTCTTGGATGAGCTGACTTGCTTCCATTCAGCCTGGCTGGAGCACACCATATGCAGCCAATGTTGGACCTGGCTGTTGACCGAAAAATGAGCTACAGAAAAGTAGCAGAAAATATTATGTTGCTGATGTCGCTATGCAATATTTGGTTTATCTTTGCCATCCCTTAAGGCACTGTGCTCCTCCTGGAAGGTATGATGGGTTGGGATGCTGGATCCTCCTTGCTTGCTTGGCTGATAAGATGGTTTTCCAACTCACTTCTTGGTCTCCACCCAAGAAGTCCTGTAATGCAAGGCTGCTGTGTCCAGCTCGTGCTGAAGTCACCCAACTGCATGGCAAGGGATAGAGTGTCCTCAGGCACCTGACCACCAGCCTTCATCTGATCTGGGATGTGCTGCTGGATGGTGGTAGTGTGTTGGTGAAGTGCAGAGAATTGCCCTTCCCCACCTAAGCCATCCTTCATTCTATCCAGACCTTCTCATGCCACTTTAGCCGGTCCTTAATTTGGAGTTTGCTACTTCTTCTGGGCACCCTTGCAAGTTTTTTGGAGGTTAGGGTTTCTGGGCAAGCCTCAACCCATCCCTGGGTGGCTGAGTTCCTCTCCATGTCTTCTTGAGGATGAAGACATATGGTGATTTTTGGGACAGGCTGTGGTGTTCAGAGATGTTTGCTGGCAACCCAACCTCGAGAACGCCAAGATGAGTATTTAAATGCATAGTGACATTGTTGTGGAAAACGTTCTCCTGAAAGATAGCCTTGTCTTCGTGCAGCCCTGGATTGCTCCTCTGGTGATGGCGTGGTGGAGGTGCTGTGCTCTTGGGATGGCTGGGTCTGCCTCGGGCCAGAGCATTCTTTAAAGTGCTCTTTCAACCCTTGATGCTGCTTGACTTTGAGTTGCCAAATGCATCTGTGCACATCTGTCAATACCTATGGGTATGATCTATGTGTATAGTATGTGTGGATTTTTTATATCAGTGGCCTGTGTACAGTTATAAAAAGTAGGATATTGACAACTGACTTGGTCACTACTGGAGCAAATGAGCTCCTTACATTTGGAAAGTACTGAATCATCCATACCATGCCATCCTGAGATTTTTCCCATTGTCTCTGATGTCCAGTTTGAGGTTGGTGGATTAAAACTCATTTCCAAATCTTCTAAAATAGGTTACAAATTGGAAAACAAAAGGTACTGAAAGTCCTATCTTTTCTCTCTTATCTTTATATTTGATTTGGTCTCCTTTGTCTTTTTTTTTTTTTTCATGCAGTGTGTGCTTTTTTCGGTAATTCTCAGTCGTTCCTTTCCCCTCTCTTATCTCTCCCTCTGCACTTCTCTCTCTTTTCCTCTCTATTCCTCTCCACCTCTCCCTCCCCACTGTAATTTATTTGCAGGCAGGTTGTCTCTTTGATTTACTGTATCTCTCCTCAGTAGGATTGTGATAAATGGATTGTATGGCTCTGGCTGGGCTTGTCCAACACCACGTACCCACGCTGGGTCAAGCCCCTCTGGAGCGTGAAAACTGAGTTGAGATGCTGGGGCTGGGTCTCCTCTGCATGATCTGCAGGGAGGAGTGAGTGTTTGTAAATAAGACTTGGTCCTTATGGCCCAGACCTTACATCACCTCCTGAAGTTTTTTAGCCTGTGTTAGGTGTGGGGCTTGGTGGAGGGGTTTATATCTCTGCTTTTCTCTTGCCTAATGTGCTGGATTTGCCACACGTGTGTGTATGCACGTACGCTTGCGATAATTCAAGCGGGTATTTTTATTGGGCGCTTTCAGGCACATCAACCAGCATATTTCAATTTACTATATCCTGATATGGATAGTGTTTGCGGCTTGTAATTAGAGTGTTTCATCCTGTAGTCGCAGCAGGCAGCGGTTTATTGATAAAGTTGTTATATAGTTGCTGAGCAAACACCCCCAAATCTGAGCTTCATTAAGTTATCGCCTGCCCTGCTGCGATGCATCTTCATTGTGCGCTGAAATCCATGCCATTGACGGGAGATCCCGGAGGAGGTCCGGGGCTGTGCTGTGCGGCTGCAGCTTAATGCGTCCCGTCACAAATTGACACAGCACGCTCATCCTCGGCTGATATATGTACATTCTTTCCCTTTCCAACTGAAAGCAGGGTTTTTTTTGGCCACCACAGATCTTCTCATGCTGGCTGGTGGCCGTGGATGATGGTGTCACAGCTGAGATGTCTTTGCAGAGCAGGCACAGCTGCTCCTCTCCTCTGAGAGGTTCATACAGACCCCAGAGCGCTGGCGGCATCCTTTAAATACAGGCGGGAAATGTTTCATGTTGACTTGTTCTGTTGTTGTTTAGCTCATCCTCTCTTTTTTTGACTGGATTTCTTATTTGGCGGGCAATCCTTCATAACGAACCTGCAGGAGATTGATGGGGAGAGCTCGTTATGCACTTCTAGAGCAGTTTCACCATCATTCTGTAGCAGCAAAATGCACCATTAAAGGCAGAGAGCTATGGGAATGATGGGAAGTAATTAGCTGTTGCTGTAATATTTTTGATTGAAAGTGTATAGATAGTGTAAGCGGCTCTTTCGGCAGACGGTACTCTCAAGAAACTGTTAAGAAGAGCAGTGCTTATCAAAGGGAAGAGGCCATCCTGCTCTTACCCTCTCCAGCACTGTGATTAAACCATCTGTGAGATGTCACAGTGTTCATGCCACACAGCCACTGGCTCCTTTGTGGCTCGAGGGGTGAGCCGTGATGCTCCCTCCCAGTTAGGAGCAGGAACCAGATGAGGAGTCCTGCAGAAGACACTTTTTGGGTAGGATGTGCACCCAGCTTGCTGCCTCGGTCCCTGTAGCAGAGCTGCAGGGATCTTGTTTTCCTGCTTTTTCCCAGCTTAGTCCAAAGTTCAGGATATATTGAAATCTTGCATGGGTGAACGTGGGACGTGTCTGTGGGATGTTGTGGTCAGAAGCATGGTCATGGAGAGCACTCTGGCATTACTAAGGCAACCTCCTGGTGTGTGCTTGAACACCTTCATCTATGGAGAGTAGTGAGAATTAAATTAAAATTACTCTCTAGGTGCCTGTGGGACTTTCTTTCCATTGACATTGAGATGTGTGATGCAAATCACAAGTGTATAGGCAGGGGTGATGAAAACTGTGAGGTAACCTGCGCTCGGCTTGAACGCGGTAAAGCAGAGCTCGTGGTATCGTAGCAGTTAATGTTATTTAGGACTAGTCTTTGTAATAAAGTGTCTTGGCTCTGTTTCTCTATTGTTCCCTTTCTCTCGTAATGTCACCAAACTTGGACAGAAGCTTCCCAAGCTGTGCGTTTGCCTTGGGCTGATTTTGCTGAAGCTCTTGAGGGAGAAAGAGGGCAGAAAGCAAGCCCGGTATGTATGAGCATGAAATACAGGGGAAAATACAATGCTTATGGAAATAAGTCTTGCTGCCGTTCCCCTTCAGACAGTCACTCTATGGAGCTGGGACTGCTCCAGGCATGTGCCCTGGGGCTGGACTGCGTGCTGACCTGACTGGTGACTCCTCAGGCTCGCTTTGTGCTCTGTGAGAGCACATCAGGATGAGTCTCTGAAGATCCCACCCGCAAAACATCCTCTGCCCCTTCGGACCCTGGACCTGAGTCCTGCACGGCCAAGCGCACTTTGTCCCTTGCTTGATGGTTGCCCTCCTGTCTCCCCTCTCCCTCTGAAGGTTCAGCTATCAACACACACCTCTCTTCCTCACATATCTCGGGGGGCTTATTTCCAGCAGCTGGCATCCTTTCCAAATCTCCCTCTACCCATCTGTTGTTACCAAGCCTCCTCTCTCCTTATTTTGCTTAATTTCTGTCTTTTTCCTCTTGGTTGTCTTAAGCATGACTGCGGCTCTTTGCATACGCTGAAGCATTTGCTTTTGAGTGCCTTAGGCTGGTTCCTGCCATTATCTTGCAGGAGTGAGATTTGCTGCTTCTTGCCTGGGGAGAGGGACCATATTCCCGAGGCATCTATTGAGGAGTGCGGCAGTTGTAAAAGTTTCTTCCTGGCCTCCCTGAGCAGAAAATTTGTTGTTATATCTCTTTCTTTCCAGATGGCAATGTAAAAGCATGGTCAAGTTAGGTTGGCCTCCTTGCTCCATCTCTCTTTGCCAGGAGCCAGACCCGGCTGCCTTGCCCATGGATAAGCCACACTTTCTCATGGTGGGACTGGGCAGGAGCCCTTCATGCTAGGGAGGTCTGAAATACGGGCTTCAGGATAGGGGTTTGGGGAAATAAGATCAGCTTCATTTTGGGCTGGCTCAAAAGGGTTTTCCTGGAAGAGGCTTAAATCCTTTAGGGAAGGGATATTGGCAAGACAGCATCAGCTGGTGTGAAATGAAGGCTCTAAACATGAAATGAAGGCCCTAAATATCTTTTCCTTCCTGCCATTCGAATGATGCCAGCCTACCTGTTGCTCCTCTGAGATGCAGTTTATCCTGCCCTGGGCATCGACTCTGGCCGCATCTCTCTCCAGTTTGCCAGGAAGGGTGCAGGGAGCCTGGGACAGCAGCGAGTCCTCCCTGCCTGGATCGCACGAGTGCCTTCGCAGATGGATGCGCTGCTTGGCAGCAAGGATGCTGGTGCATTCTAATTGCTGGCATCTTTACTCGTTACGAGTGTAATTGTGAGTAGACGTTTGTTTTTGTATTGATAATTAGGGACTGGAACAGATGGCGAAGGCTTAGTTTAAAGTAATGTGTCCATTAAAGAAAATCTACTGTATGCAGCTGAAGATTCTTCACTCTAAGAGAGCTCAGCTCTCCAAAGCAGAGATTGTCTTCTCCCTCACGAGGGCTTTAGCCATTACAGCCAGGTCAGCCGTCTTCTGTGGAGGCTCAGGTCCTGAAGGCTTCTCCAGGCAAGTGTGTTGAGCTCCTTCCTGGGCAGAGCATCCCCTGGGCGTCCACTATGCCCACGTGCAGGTGGTCAGGCATGGAAGGAGGTGCTGGAGGAGTGGTACCTTGAGCAGGCAAGGGGAAGGCAGCATCCTGCCTGCATTTGCTTGCTGGGCGCTGAGCCTGTCTGCCGGCACAGTGGAGGTGCAGGCACTGGCTGATGCAGGTGGACAGGTGGCATGTGGTTCACCTGATGTGGCTAACAATGCTGTGCGAGATGGGGAGATGTTGTACCCCTGTGCTGACATCCCTGGTTTAATTATCACCCAGTGCCAAAAAATGAGGACTGGTCCTCGCAGGAGGGCGAAGCAGGTAAAGAGTAGTGTGGGATGAGAGGTGCAAGGTGTCTGTGTGGCTTTTCCACTAGTGATGCTCGAGCACTGGTCCGCAGTGATCCCCTCGTTAGCAGGCAAAGCGAAGGGATTTTACTGCCTGCCCCTCCTTTTCCCATTCCCAAGTGATGGATGGATGCAGCCCAGAGATGGAGGTGAGAGCTCTGGGACTCTCATCTTGTCTCTTTTTTCCCTGTGAGGTCTTAGGTCAGGAGGCAGTGGGATCGGCAAACCCCCCCACCCTGCTGGAGAAGGGTGCTTGGCAGCCTTAGCCTGGCCATAAATATCCCGCTGGGTTTTCCTCATGGTCATGGCAGCACTCTTATGTCACAGAAAATGAAATAAAATTCAAGGTTTCCTCCAAGAGGAAGCAGCAGAGGTCAGTGGGAAGTTGCTTATCCAGGTCCTTCTGGTGCCAGTACCTCTGCAGTCATGGGGTTTGGGTGAGCTCGGCAGGAATTTGAGCTGAAAGGGGATATCTAACTTTTTTTTTTTCCTTTTAATTCAAAAAACCCAACAAAATGACCAAACTATTGCCAGTTGATGGATCTTCTTGTATAAGGCAGTGTCCTTGGGAGCTGGGGCAGGATCTGACAGGAGATGGTCTGTAGAGGGTCAGGCTTTTAGCCCTCCTTCTTTGGTTTGCAGATTGCTTTAGAGGCATGGAGCTGTTGAAGTGCAAGTTACGCATGTACGGTAGGAACTTTGCGAGTGTGACCTCCCTGGCCGCAGGCCACGCAGTCCCCCTAGGACTCGGGAAACCTCCAAAGTGGAAGCTTCTCTGTGGTTCTTTTCAATGTATTCAATTATTTCTCTGTTTATTTAGCCATTTTGAGGTCTCCCGCTTCAGAAGCTGCTGCGTGCCATGCCAGCATTGCTGCTGTGCCTTCCTGCTTTCTGTCCACATTCAGGGACTTTTTGGGGAGGAACAGAACAGGAGGGAAGGGGGAAGATTTTGGGAGGTTGATGCTGGGAGGGATCCTGGTGGGTGTCACCTCGGAGCAGAGCCAGTTCTCACATGCCGCCATCCTGCACCGTGACTGTACTTTATCAAAGCTACATTCCTCGGTCATTGCCCCACTGGAAAAAAAAAGCCCAGGGAAGGAAGCTCTAAGTGCATGGAACAGGAAGGGAGATGGAGTGAAAATCCTGTCTGAATAAACCCTTGCAAGAAGTGCCTTTCCTGTAACTGAGTGCGTCCTTGTTTATGGCAGAGGGTGAGTGAGCCGGGTCCAGAGCCCAGCTTGACCATGCTCCCTGCACCACCCTGGGTTCTGCTGCCTCAGTTTCCCCTGCATGGCGGGAAAAGGACATCCCGTTTGCTGTGGGGAAAACCACCAAACATTTTTGGGGCTCTCAGAGCATCCCTCCCTATGTAGCTGTGCTGAGGTGGGGGACTGTGAGATGTTTGCACAGCCTTTTGCTTCCACCTTTTCATCCATTTATGCATTGGCACATCTGCCTGCTTATTTGAAGGGCCATAATGAGGATTAGTGACTGCTTAATGTGATGTGGAGCTGTTTGCAAGGGAAGGAGCGCTCGGTGGTGGTGGGTAGGCGGTGGGCAGTGGGAGCAGAAACTTGCTGGAGGTCTGGAGCATGAGCCCCTGGCGCGTTTGGGGCCAGGGAGGAGTTGCAGCTAGGATGCATCATTTTTAGCTGGCTTCTGCCAAACAGAAAGGGACTGAAACTGTGTGAAGTGACATGCTGTGATAGCGTGAAGGTTGCCACACTCTTCTGTTCCCTGCATGGACTGGGGCGAAACCTCTCTCGTGTGAGGGGGCGCTGTGAGCAGGAACAGGCTGGCACCATGCAAGACACATGCCAAACGTGCTTTGAAGCCCCCCCTGCAGTGCCACAGCAGCATCCTGAGACTGGTTAGGGGTGCAGAAGCTTTGCGAGCTCCCCAGGTGCCTTTTTGCTCTCTCTTTGGGGGGTTGCCTTGCTCTCCCTGCCTCTGTGGTCCTGCTGTCCTCTGGGCACCAGGCTGGGTCAGCAGCTACGGTGGGGATTCCAGGAGCAGAGGACTTTATCGCTTGCGGCAGGGGGGGGGATCTCTTTGGGGGGTTGCCTTGCTCTCCCTGCCTCTGTGGTCCTGCTGTCCTCTGGGCACCAGGCTGGGTCAGCAGCTACGGTGGGGATTCCAGGAGCAGAGGACTTTATCGCTTGCGGCAGGGTGGGGACTTCCCGGTCACGCTTCCCTGGCTTCCCATCCCAAGGCAGCTGGCAAAGGGAGTGGTGGGAAGATTAATGGGAATCTTGTTTCCCACTTGTGATTGCTGGAGCGGGTGTGGAGAGATTAAAAACAGCAGTCCAGTGGCAATTCACCTTCCTGGGCTGATTTTTATTTCGTGACCTTTATGTCTCTGTGGCACCCCTTTTCCTGGCTCTGCAAAGCTGCCATGAGTACCTGGGTCCACGGAGGAAACGAGAGGGACAGGGGATGCTCAGCTATGTCAGCCACCACCGTCGCGTGTCCTCCTCCTGTTTGGTCGAGACACAGCAATCGAGGAAATTAATCTGCATGTCTGCTTGCTGCAAACAAATAAATAAAACCTGGAGGATTTTCCCCATCTGTTTCTATATGTTGTTGCTCTCACTATTACTCTTGTTGTGTTTTGTTTTGTTGTTGGTCTTTTTTTTTTTTTTTTAAAGAATAAAAGTAGGGAAGTGTCAGCTGTATTACAGCTTTTAAATATTTCCCACTAAATCCTCCATCAGAAGGCCAGCAGAGGAACACGGATCCAACAATGTGATTTTTATTCATATATTTGAAATCACTCTGACAAATAATGAGTGCAATGACAACTCAGGGCACCGGGCAGATGTAGTGTATAACAGGAGATGTCTAGCATTGCGGAGTGAAGCAAGTAGCTGCGAGAGAGTCAGATGGGACCTGCTGAAAAGCCTATCCGGAGATGCTGGGGGAGAGGGTGGGCTCTGCCCATGGTGACAGACTTACCAGCAGCTTCTTCCTGCTTCCAGGGAGTTAATGTAAACTTGCTGCTTGGGTTTAGACAGGGTTTTGTATGTGCATGTAATGACTCCATGAAATGCAGCATCCTTCTTAATTTTAATTTTTTTTTTTCAGTTGGTAATGCTATTTTCCTTTTCTAGAGTTGGGAGGGTCAGAGATGGCAGTGTGGGCTGGGTTCAGGCTGTGACTCTTTGCAAAGAGTCTCATCCTGCACCGTTTGCTCAGGGGTGAAGCTGCTTTTAGTTCATTAGATGTCTTAATGCACCTGCTGCTTTATTTCTGAGCAATCCAAGGGTCAGACGCATGCTCCCTGAAAGCAACTGAATGTTCTTCTCTCTCTCTGTGCTCTTAACATCACTGAAAACTTTGGGAGTAACTAGTTTTCTTTGCTTTTCTTGTTTCCACAGAAACTTTGATGGATACGCGGACAGCGACAGCCGAGCTGGGCTGGACCGCCAACCCTCCTTCAGGGGTAAGTGCCCCTTGCCCAGCTGATCCTTATGTGATCTTGTGGGATTCACACTATTTATCTTGATACGATGGTGGGGAGCTGGGGGAGTCACAGTGAGAGCAGGGATGCCCCATTTGGCTGGTGTGGGGTGGCCAGGGCATTGCTGTGCTGACCTGTGTGGCTGGTCCAGGGCTGAGCGTCCCTTCCCTGAACTGCTCCTGGGGTCTTGGTGGAGATGGAGCTTTTCTCCATTCCCGCAGTTTCTCCTCCCCTGCCTGCCCTCCTCCCAGGTGAAGGGTCTGGCCCCATCACTGCTCTCCATCCTCCTGTTCGTGCCTTCCCTCTCCCTGTGCCAAAAGGCTTGTAATTAGGAAATATTAGCAGGCTCAAAACAGCTTTCATACCTGGAACATCATCCATAATTGCACTCGGCAGTGCTCTTCCCTGGCTATTAATGTCACTTTTATGAAGTAATGAGGAACAAAACACCCTGAGGCACTTAAAACATCTTTTTTATATAATACAAGTCTTTGAGGAATGGAAGCATAAAATAACCTGACTCACATTCCCTTGGCAGAGAAAGTGAGACATGGAGCCAGAGGGGAGTGCAGCGGTGGTGGGAGGGAAGTGTGGGTTGATGGATGGGCATCACAGTGGGACAGGCATCCTGTTAGGCAGGGGTGGGTACAGCAGTGTGATCTGACCCTGGGGCCTCCAGGACGTGGTACCAAAGGGGAAAGGATGCCAGCCTGTGTGTGTTAGTGTGTGACTGGCTCAGCCAGGTCCTCGAAAGAAATGAGATTGCACACTGTCACCAGAGCTGAACCACATGTGCAGTGGGCATGAAATCCTCTCCCAGTACATTAGAGGCCCTTGAAACTTAGGGCTTTGTTGCTGAATTGCTTTGGAAGAAAGTCTGGACCCAGGTAAATTGCTGGCAAAATGCAGGGGAGGGGCACGTGCGGGTGATGGAGATGGGGTATAAATCACTGCCTGCAGCTGCTGTTGCTGAAAGCCTGCACAAGGCAGGTGGGGAGCTTGCGTGGCAAGGCACGGCGGTCTCGCCCTTTGTGGAGCAGCAGAGCAAAGCCTCTCCCAGCCCACATCCCTGCATCTCTGTGCACGTCCCTGCATCCACCCAGGTCTTGCTCTTCTGAGAGTTACTGATGAGTCTTCTCCTTTGCAGGAGCATCTGTTAGATCTTCCATAGAGTACTTTAAAATACCAAGTCCTTTATTTAAAAGTCATAGGGTCAGTCTGCAGTGTGTGGTGAAGAGCAAGACTTCCTCCGTCAAGTTCCCTTGCATGTGGACTGGACTTTTCTGTGTAGTGTCAGATGCTTTGCTGGGTGGATATGGAGCATCTTAAGGTATATTTTGGACTCCTAGAATGAACCCCCTTTTAGGAATCATGTCCCAGCTGAGACAGGTTTTGGAGGCGTTTGGATGCCAGTTGAAAATAAGCAATGTCTTTCTCTCACTCCAGGCATGCAGGCTGTCTTTGCGGGCTGCCTCGTTGCAGCACTGGGTTTTGGGGTTTCTTCTGTGTAATTGTTCACAACAAAGGGCCTGAAGGCAGATTTGTGCCGCTTCTTGGCTTGTCCAGTGCTATTGACCAGTATTTGGGTGACTGTTGTCCAGAATGTTGGTGCCAGGGAGGGTTTGCAGACTGTGACCTCTCCAAGCAGCCTAGCAGAGATGCTAAGATACACGTGGGGATTTCTGCTTGTGTTGGAGTCAACAAAGACACCACATTTAGTTGGTCTTTTCTTGTTTTGAGTCTTCAGTTCCCAAAAGTATCTACCCTAGGGCTGTGCTATTTCTTTTTCATCCCACGCTGGAAGCTGGGGTAGGAAACCAAAAGTTTCCCCTCTGCCCTGCTTTCCTCCATGCAAAAAATGAGGGTGTGCTGGCAGCTTTGCTTTGGGGCTTAACAACAAGCCATAGCATTGTAGGAACAAGTGAAGAAGAGAGGAACCAGAGAGGCAAGCAAATAAACAAGGGAGAAGAGCAGCAGCCATCTGTAAACTTCCTGCAGGGCCTTCCTGCTCCTTGATGCAGGAGGGTGGAGATGGGAGGATGGGAGAAGGGCTCGTGGCTGCTGCTGGGTTGACAGCTCCTTCTCCTATGCTCCTCTCATCTCCCTTGGGGCTGGAGGTACAGGGATTTGATGAGCTACCTTTCTGGGACCCGGGGTTCCCATGTTGTTGATGCTGAGCCGTGGATGCCAGCCAGGCAACAGGGGCTGTGGTCCCAGGGACTGGCTCCAGTGGGACATGGGCTCTCTTTCCACTCTCCCTGATGGATGTGCTTTAAATCTAAGCAGAGATGGAGAAGAACGTTGTCTTAATCCCCAGCTCCCTGCAAATTATTTAGTGGAATCTTGTCAAAATAATGCATTAGTTGCTGTTAGAGCATTGATGGCAGCAATTGCTGGCACCAAGGGCTTTCAACTGTGGAGATCTGCTGCTTTTCAGTGCCCAGCTGCAGGAGCGCTCAACCCAAGGGATGCCCAAGGCACCATCAGCGTTCAGCCTCAAATGCTCACGATGGTTTTCCAACTGGCATTTTATGTCATTCCCAGCCTCAGGCAGCCTTGTGTGCTGGGTGCCTGAAGTGTGGCAGGATCTGCTGGCAGGTTTTGGCTCTGAATTTTGAGTCTCTGTTTGCAACTCACCCACCCCCCCAAAAAAAACCAACCCAGCAAAATGCAGGGGTTGCGGTGAAAGGAGCTGGCGAGCAAGCTGGCTCCCTGATGGGCACTGCGAGTAAAAGGATAGTGGGTCAGGTCCTCTTCCGTGCACTCAGCTGGGCCCGTCCTGTGCACCGGGTGGGATGAAGAGGAGGATTCCCACAGCAAAGCAGTGGGGCTGGTGTTATGCTGATGGGTGAGTGCTGGAAGAGAGCTCGTTGTCTGACGTTAATTGGATGACAGGGCTGTAATGCAAAGCCCTGGTGAGAACAGGAAGCAATACCAACCCCTTTGGTTGGGGACGACCTTGCGGCTGTCTTGTGTGAAAAGGTGACTGGTAGTGAAAGGACATTGAATCTGCACCTCTTGTCCAGCATAGAGAGGGATTTTTTGCAGTGCGTTTGTGCATGAGATGAGAAGGGAGAGCACTCGGCTGGATGTGTGAGGTTTTATTGCTGGTTCGGTAAACATTGTGTAACAACAATGTGCAGCCTTGAGCTGTGATCTTTGCTTAAACTTAGCAGAGCTGAGTAAGTGAACCTGGGAGCAAACATTCTGCTGCGCTCGTTGGCAGCGTGTAGAGGACCCTGCTTTGAAAACAAAATAAAAACGAGCATTTTCTTTTTTTTTTTACATCAGGGCTGTGGTTTACAAGGAGAAGCTGGGGAAGCAGGTGAGGAATGTGGTTGTTTAAATAGAAAAGGGAAGAGGCAAAATCTGCAAGGTTGCAGGGTTAGTTGTGGTGCATCCGCTCTTCAGGAAGATTCAATGCGACGAGGCAGGTTGGCATCACCCACCTGCCATCGTGCCCCCATGTAAGCACAAACACATGTGAGAGCTGCTATAGCATCGGTTCTGGAAATTATGCATGATATTCAGAGTGCTGCTTAAAGATTGCCATATGAATAATGCTGTTATGAGGAGACTGTAAACATGGATTAGTTAAAATGAATGGATTACGAGGCTGTAAATCTGTCTGTAGGACTCTAATGCCATCATAGACTATTCACAGTTTGCTGCTGTCCCTTAATTGAAATTGTAGCCTGGATTATATTAATGCCCTTCTATAAATCGAATTGCAAATCTATATTCTCTCTCTCTGTGGCGGTAATGTTTTATTTAGTTAGTTTTCATTGGGGGAAACGATCCTGTCGTGCTGAGAGCCTGGGGTCAGGCTTGCTCTCCAGCCTGCCTGCTGGCGAGGGCCTTAATGAAGCCATAGCCCCGTGTGCTGCTTTCTCTTCTGCCCTGGGGTCTCAGACTGTCTGTCGTCTTGTTTTTACCTCTTCTCAGGACAGCTAAGGTGGTTGCCCATGTGGAAAAGATGTTTTAGCATCAACTGGGAGCGATGGGGAGAGGCATGCAGGGGCAAGAGGGTGAGCCTTTCTTCTGGTGCTGGCCTAGGTGGTGTTTCTGTATATGCATCACATAGTGTGTTCCTAGTGACTGTGTTCCTAGTAGCCTCTGGGGCTTTCGGGTTCTCCTTACTGCCCTGCCCTATGCTGGGTGAGTGGCGCCTCTGTGTCTCATGGGCCACCGCTGGTACCTCTGCCTCCCTCTCATCACTTCTCCCTTCTCCTTTCCGCAGTGGGAAGAAGTCAGTGGCTACGACGAAAACCTCAACACCATCCGTACATACCAGGTGTGCAATGTCTTCGAGCCCAACCAGAACAACTGGCTCCTCACCACGTTCATCAACCGGCGTGGAGCTCACCGCATCTACACCGAGATGCGCTTCACTGTGCGGGACTGCAGCAGCCTCCCCAATGTCCCTGGCTCCTGCAAGGAGACCTTCAACCTCTACTACTACGAGACAGACTCTGTAATTGCCACCAAGAAGTCCGCCTTCTGGACGGAGGCACCCTACCTCAAAGTGGACACTATTGCTGCTGACGAGAGCTTCTCCCAGGTGGACTTTGGTGGCAGGTTGATGAAGGTGAACACAGAAGTGAGAAGTTTTGGGCCCCTGACCCGCAATGGCTTTTACCTGGCTTTCCAGGACTACGGGGCTTGTATGTCTCTGCTCTCTGTCAGGGTCTTCTTCAAGAAGTGCCCCAGCGTGGTGCAGAACTTTGCCATCTTCCCAGAGACAATGACAGGAGCAGAGAGCACCTCTTTAGTGACTGCTCGTGGCACCTGCATCCCCAATGCTGAGGAGGTGGATGTGCCCATCAAACTGTACTGCAATGGGGACGGGGAATGGATGGTCCCCATCGGCCGTTGTACATGCAAGGCTGGCTACGAGCCAGAGAACAACGTGGCTTGCAAAGGTATGGTTGGCTTTGGGTAACAGGGTGCTTTTATTGTTCTTAAGCTTTGCTTAGCAAAATGTTCGTCCCCAAACAAGCTGTTTTGGGCAATGTCTGTCAGTTCTGCACTGTTTACCTGCCCTGAAAGGGTTTTAATCCAGGCACCAGGCAGGGATTTGGAAGTAGCGATCAACCTGTGGCTTCTTGATGCATTCTGGTCAGTGGACAAACTTGGAAAGCAGTATGGTGAGGATGTGGGTACTGCAGCAGCTGCTGCTGCTGTGAGCCCAGTGGAAGCTGCCTCTGTGATCTGCTGCCTTAAAAGTGCTGCATGGGCTGGTGCTCGCTGGCTGAGCCACTTTCATCTGCCTCGTTATTTCCCCAGCAATGCTGTGGGAGCCCAGCAGCTGCCGTTGGGCCCGACTGAAGTGAAGCCGTTCTGATTCTCGGCATTAATTGGAATCTCTTTTGCTGGTTTTTTTGGGTTGCCTCAGCCAGACCGCCAGCATGCTGCTGCCTGCTGGAGTCCTCCACAGCACAGGGTCATAAATATGGAAATAGCACTTGATGCTTTTCATCTCCTTTGGCCATTCTGATGAATATTTCCCAAATACTGTTGGAGGATTTTTTTTTTCTATTAGCTTTGCTCGCTGCCCTTTCCTTCTCCTCTCCCAAATGAAAGTGTTGTGTTTGTATGCTGCTTGGAAGGAGAGCTTTTCACATGAGAAGCTAATCCCATTTCATCGTTGCTTTCCAAATACCTTCTAGAAGTGGGCACCACCAGGTCAAGGAAGGGCTGGGAAAAAGAAGGTCAAAGGCAGGTGTCAAAGTGCTTTAGGGCTGGTTTTGAGGAAGAGGATGATGGGGAGAGGTCTGACTTGGGTCTGTTTTGTGCAGGTGGCAGTGCATGTAGCACCAGGTTTGGCCCTGATGCAACCTGGAGTGGCCACCGTGGTGTTTCTTCTCCACCTGTAACTTTGGGTATATGAAAATGGCAAAGTTGAGATTCAAGCTATGGAGAAACTTGTTTGTTCATTTGCTTTAAACCTTGGAACTTGTGTAGGTTTTCACCGTGAAAAACCACATTCCCACCTGGCCGAGGTGGGGACAGTGATGCCTTCCCATGCCAGGGCTCTGACAACTGGGAAACCACCAGACTCTGTGTGCTCATACCTTGCTTTCACATCGAGCAGCATCGCCAGTGGATGCCTTTGAGTTTTGTGGTTGACTCTGAGTGTGGTTGTGTTCCCACCAGGACATGGTCTATTCCAGTGAGGAGCTGAAGTGCTCTGTTGGAGGGAGGGCTTTTTGTAAACCAGAGTGTGTCTGGCAAGATGTTGCTCTGCTATTGAATAAACAAACAGAAAACACACATGGTTTTGTGGCAAAATGACATTTTCCTGTAATGGAAAAATAAATACTAATTTTTGCTGAAGACTGCAATTGGGAAATGTTATTTTGGCAGAAATCTAGGGAAACAATGAGAATGTAAAATCGCTGCAGGTTTTGGTGGTGTTGACCTTTTTATCTGCTGATGGTTGGGGTATTGGAGGGGGTTGAGTTCTTGAGTGCCTCTAACCCACTGGGAGGAATGTGCTTCACCCGCCCATGTTCATAGTTTAGAACAGGGCAGAGGATGGAGGACAGCAAGACATGAGAGTCATGGGAGCAAACCTGCTCAAGGTGAGCATTACATGCCTCTCCATGGCTTTCTTTTGTTTCCTTTTCTCGTGCACACCCCAGAACAGTCGTGGAATTTTCATGCTGTTTCATGCTGATGAAGCTGCATCAAGCAGAGCCCGGTGAACTGGAAGTTTGCTGAGTTTTCTGTGCCACAGCATCTGTCTCTGACCATGTTACTGCTCCTGATGGCAGCACTGATGCCAAAGGAGAAACCCCTTGTGCCGCTGGACTGTGGGCTCTGTGGAGCTGCTGACCAGCGTTTGGCTTTTGTGTGGGGAGCGCACTTTGCGTTTGGACTCCTTGAGGGGAAAATTCAGGTCTGAGGGGCTTCTTACCGATTGGTCAGCAGCATTTGGGATCCTGAAAAGCACCGAAGTATGCTGTGGTTGCAGACCAAGCAGGGGGTCATGCACGTCACCGAGCATGTGTGTGATGAAGGGACCATGCTTTTTTTGTGATTCCATGGGTGCTGACAGGTGCTGATGTGATGCTGTCTCCAGAGCAGAGCTCCAGTAACTCCCCTCTCCCAATACTTTAAGGGTATTTCCCCGTTCCCATATCAGGAGGATGGATGAAAGGCTGGGATGGCAAGTGCACGTTTAAAGGTCCGTAGGGCTGGTGAGGAACAGAAAATGCGTAAACCTACCAGGCCCTCCCGGAAGTTCACTAAGACTGGCCCTAAAAGCCTGAGCCAGGGCTTACGTTAGGACTGTTGGAAAATTAACTGCATTTGAGTAAAAATCTAACCTTGGTTTGGACTATGGCTTCTTGGTAGCTCATGTGCACCCTTTGGCTGTGAAGCACTTCTTTGTATCCCCATGGACCTTGGAGACCACAAGGGAAGATCTGATCCCCTTGCTGCCCTTCCCAAAGGTCAGCAGGCAGGCGATGGCACATTGCAAGGTTTAAAAATAATAAATTACTGGTTTTCTATTTGACTTTGAGCTCTCAAAAGGGTTGTATTCCCCTGCCTCATTCACCTGCTAGGTTTGCCTTGCAGGGGTGTTTCCAGGATTGCACCCTGCATCCTGGAACGCATGTGCTCCTGACATCTGCTCAAAGCCTTCATCAACCTGAGATGAGCTACTTAACAAGCCTGGGGGAATTGTTACTAAGGAAAAAAAAATCCTTTGGTATTTTAAGGCTGAGAAAATGGGCTTAATTCCTTAGTGGTGGGACAAAAATAGGGTTGAATTGTTTAGCTCCCCCAGCCCTCTCTCATCCCTCCCACCCCCTGGGATAGAGGCTGTGCCTATCATGGGGCTATTAGACCGGAGCGGTTTCGTGCTGACAGCAGAGCTTGGGGCCGCTGAGGGATTCATTAATGCCAGCTTTTATCGGCACTTAGCTGCTCACGAAAGGCAGAGGCAGAGAGTAATCTTCATCAGGGGTATTTCAAGTCCTGAAGAGACTACAGTTGTGCTTTAGGGTCAGAGTGATGGCGG
>NW_010417969.1:80000-81161 GCF_000710305.1 Buceros rhinoceros silvestris | reverse complement strand
GTTGTTTTTTGGGGTAAGAGTGAGGGAGGGGGGGGGGGTCATTACCACTGCAATGCTAAGATCAGGGGGGGAGGGAGGTTTGCCCTGTTATTTGTTCCCATTGTAGGCTGGTTGGGATTTGGCACTGCAGACCTCCTGGCTGCCTCGAGACCGTGTTGCTCGGAGCACGCCGTACCCAAAAACCTGATGAGACTGCCTATGCCATCCTTTTTGGCACCTCGTGCCTGTGAGAGCTGTGGGTCAATGCGAAATGGAGGCTGTTACTGAATCCAAAATGAATAATTCATCTGGTGCGATAGCCCATGCTCCGTTCAGGTTGATATTAAATCCATTTGTCTTGCTCTGCCCTGTCCCTCAGCCTTGCTTTATGGCTTCCTTGCATGGTCAAGGTGCAATGCATCATCGTACTGGGGAGGAAGTGGGAGGAAAAGCAGGAGTGGGGATGACTGGGAGGCTGGGGAAATCATTCAAGACCTTGGATGAGCATGTTGGGTGGATTTCGCATGTTCTCCTTGAGGAATATTATTAAACCCTTTCTCTGCTGGTGGTTGACTCTGGAACCTAATGATGGATCTAAATCAGCTTTGTGCTGAATTTTTACTTTGTTTGTCAACTCGGGGAGAAGAGGTGAGAGAGTGGCCCTGCTGCTTCGTGGTCTTGTCTGTCTTTTGATTTTCCTCTCCTGGCAACTCGTTGTTGTAGTGGTCGGGAGCCTCCAAGCTGCTGTGGCTCAGGATAATGAACCACCCTGCTTACTCACAGCAGCTGGAAATCAGAGCTAGCTGGGGGGCAAAATAAGCAACCGAACAAACCATGAAATAAGAACAAAGCTGGGCTGTGGTGCCGGTGATGCCGAGGCCGCTCCTCAAGCAGCCTTGCTCCCAGGCATCCCCAGCTTTCCGCAAGCAGCCAGTCCCCTACCCCAGGCACATCGGGGGTCCCCCAGCCCTTCTTCAGCTGCTGACTGATGCGCTGGGCTGTGCCGAGACTTCGCCAAAGCTATGTGTGGATTTATGTTGGTCTTCTTCATGCTTTTGGTTTCTTTGTCTCCTTTTTCTGTTTGTCATTCCTTCCTGAATCATGCGTGGAGGGCTGAGTTTGGGAAGGGGGTAGTGGGGGGACGCATCGCACCGGTCGAATATCAAGGAGTGAGGGGCCCTG
>NW_010417969.1:78134-79876 GCF_000710305.1 Buceros rhinoceros silvestris | reverse complement strand
TGAGCAACCCTGGTGATAATTACAGATTTCCTCCATTTATCCATCACAGAAGGCTGGAAACAACAGCAGAGCACAGGATATATAAAGTGATTGTTTTATATAATAATATGAACAGTTTGTAATGAGCAGTAGAAAAATTTGCTAACACTTAAAACAAGAGAAATGTCAAGTTTTCCCAATCGAGTTGTTGCTTGTGCTGAGAACTGGATCTTTTTGCTGCTTCTGGCTGTGCCTTTGCCTGCTGTGGACCGTCCCGGTGCTCTTGAACTGTGTTGGGGCACCCAGGAGAGGTTTTCTCAGGTGATGTTGGTTTTTGTCCCACAGGTGAATGGCAGCAAGGGAGGCTGTGGGCTGCCTCGCCATGTCGTGAGGATGTGGGACCCTGCTCCCCTGTGCCTTGGGGTGCACCCATCCCAGAGTGCTGCAGTGCCACCCTGATGCCTGGGTTAGGGTGAGCATGCCAAGCTCTGCAGGGGCTGCAGGCAGGCCCTTCTTTGCTTTTTAGGGTGGTTTTACTTGTCGTTTTTTTCTCCATGCTGCTGGTCCATGCACTTTCCCACGGCCGGGAGACATCTCTCTTCCTGCCTCTGTGCTGACCCTGCCACCTCTTGCCTTCCTGCAGCTTCCTCTCCAGCATCTTACTCCAGCTTGCCTGACCCACAATTGATCCCTTTTTGAATGCTTTCCCCTCAAAAACAAGAGAGGGAAAACAAAGAGGTGAAAAGAAAGTGCTTTCCCTGCCCATGTCTCCTTCTGCCTGCCCTTGGATTTGGTTTAGCAGAGCCACGGCCCCCCAGTTTGCTGGGGAAGTGCATCCCTCTCTCCATCCCTGCTTTGCTGGCTGCAGGTGTTGCACTGGCTCGTGTCAAGGGTGGCTGACAGAGGGTGCTCTGGTGTCCCCTGGGGCGTGATGGCACCTAGCTCTGTCCCAGGGCAGAGTGCCTGGCGGGTCTGGCAGCATCCCAGGGTGGGGTAGGTGCATTGAGGGCTGGGGACCTCTACCTGAAATCTTAAACAATTGGGCTTAAAAACTGCCACTGCTTGCTCCAGTCCTTTCCAGGGGAGCAGGATGAGGACAAACAGTTTGTTTAAAAACCTTTCCATCTTGGTCCATGCCTGTGGACTCAGGAGGCTTTAGGTGGCTTCATGAAGAAAATGTTTCTCTGCAGATTTGGAAGTAGGATTTCATGCTTTTTTTCTTGAAAAAGCTTGTTTAGTGGCACAGGGAGAGGGTGACCAGCATGCCAGGGTGGCAGTGGGTCTCCCCCTCCTACTGTGCCTCTGTTCCCACGGGGCTGGCGAGTGCCTGGCAAACACTAACCATCAAAAAAGCTGCTTAGACTGAAGTGGGAATGGCCACACAGGCGGGGCACCTTCCACCCCCTGCTAATGGCAGCAGACATGTCCAAGGGGGGTATGTTATTCCAGATTTAGCTGAGCCACAAACCTCTGATCACTTAAAATGGGTCTTTCCCCCCTTCCCCAATATCAAGTTTCCGCGAGTGCCTGGCAAACACTAACCATCAAAAAAGCTGCTTAGACTGAAGTGGGAATGGCCACACAGGCGGGGCACCTTCCACCCCCTGCTAATGGCAGCAGACATGTCCAAGGGGGGTATGTTATTCCAGATTTAGCTGAGCCACAAACCTCTGATCACTTAAAATGGGTCTTTCCCCCCTTCCCCAATATCAAGTTTCCTGTCCCCCTCTCCCATCCCACATCAGCCCAAGCCGCTGGCCCTG
>NW_010417969.1:77544-77918 GCF_000710305.1 Buceros rhinoceros silvestris | reverse complement strand
GCAGGGGCTTTGCCGTCGCCTGGCAGCGATCTCCCTGCTTCCACCGCTGGGTGGAACAGGCAGCCCAGTTTTACCATAGCCGCGCTGCGCAGGAGAAGCGTTTGAATCACCGCGCCTCCAGTAAAAAAGAAAGAGAAAGAACTTGTTTTTTTTTTTTTTTTTTTTCTTAAATTATGCTTAATGAAGGCATCCATTAACCCCCGTAACAATTTTGCAAGGAAAATGTCCAGGAAAACCTTGTTAAATTTTTTTTCTAATGAGTGTGATGGGTTTTAATGGAAGTCTTAATTAGACATTATTAGCTGAAATGTTCCTCCGGTGGATTCGGGCCCTTTGCTTTCCCCCGGTGCAGGGATGGGGAATGACCGTGTGTC
>NW_010417969.1:60860-77379 GCF_000710305.1 Buceros rhinoceros silvestris | reverse complement strand
CTGCTGAGGCGGCTCAGGCACTGCAGCCACCACTCTAGCTCTGTCCACTAATCCTGAGCAGGGTCTGGGGCATCCCTGTGGTCCAGACCCCTCCAAAGGAGAAACCTGGGAAAAGCCCTGGGGAAGGGGTGAGTGGAGGCCAGGCGAGCATCACAGGGCTGGCCCACCCTAGCCAGACCATCACTGCATGTGACCTTGGAGGTAGTAGGGAACGGCCCCTGAGCTGTGATGTATGGCTTTATGTTTCTGCATATTTTTTTTTCTCCTCCTCAAATTGTACCTTGGGCTGTTTTTGTATTTCCCTTTCTCATAATGAGAACTTTGGAGTATGAGTGGAGGCCAGGCGAGCATCACAGGGCTGGCCCACCCTAGCCAGACCATCACTGCATGTGACCTTGGAGGTAGTAGGGAACGGCCCCTGAGCTGTGATGTATGGCTTTATGTTTCTGCATATTTTTTTTTCTCCTCCTCAAATTGTACCTTGGGCTGTTTTTGTATTTCCCTTTCTCATAATGAGAACTTTGGAGTAGCGTTTGTTTTTTTTTCGGTTTTTTTTTTTTTCGCTGGACGGAACGGCCCCTGAGCTGTGATGTATGGCTTTATGTTTCTGCATATTTTTTTTTCTCCTCCTCAAATTGTACCTTGGGCTGTTTTTGTATTTCCCTTTCTCATAATGAGAACTTTGGAGTAGCGTTTGTTTTTTTTTCGGTTTTTTTTTTTTTGGCTGGAAGGAACCTTCAGAGATCATCCTGTTTAACCCTCACGTGGGCAGAGACATCTTTCACTAGATCAGGTTGCTCAAAGCCCCAAGGATCTTTTAATGAGCCTGTGTACAAATGGGAACATAAATCTGCCTCCAAACCCTTGGCTTGTTAATAATCCATCTAGGCAACTTTCTGTGGTAGCTGAAGTGCTTGGGGATACTCGTCTTTTCAGGGTATATTGGGGTGCAAAGCTCCACATGCACTTGCAGGGGCTGCTGAGGGCATGGATTCATGAGCATCGCTGCGGCGGAGCTGCATGACCCACTCAGCTTTCCTAATGTCATCTGCTTGCACCAGCCCGGAGACCCAGCTGTCATCTCGTCGCCACAGTGTCGAAGGCCCTTCGCTCTCTGGCCAGAGCAGGGATTGTTCTCCTGGACAATAGGAGAGCTGCAAGGAAGCACAGGATCTGGCCTGCATCCGGCACCCGTATTGTTCCCACCCTTGTTTGCAAACGGCCAGCACCTGGCAAACCCAGTGACTCAGCCCAGGGGGTTTTAAAGCCTTTCTATAACTTTTTTCCTTTTTGTTTGTTTTTTTTTTTCCCAAAGTCATGAGAGTAGTCTTTTGGGAACGGCTCTGGATGGTGCCGTTTTGCCACCATTTGCTTGCCAAGGATGGGTATCTCACCCCTGTTGAGGGCTGTGAGTCTCTCTCAGCAGGCTAATAATAATAATAATGAAAAAAAGATATTTTTTGGCTAGTAATAATAATAAAACGAACTTTTTATTCCCCTAAGTCATGAGATAATTCCCCTGAGCGAGGCATCGCTTGGAAACCATGCTCTGGGTCGGGCAGTCAGGCTTTGCAGGTCTCCTGCAGCCTCTGCTCTGGGAAACAGCCCTTTGCTCATGATGTTTTAATAAATGAAAGACCTATCGTGTAAACGCAAGCTGTGAAAAAGCCATGGACTAGGTGGAGCGAGTCACGCTGCTGCTCCTCACCCCGCTTTCCCCTGGCTGTCAGAGGAGTTTTGCATGAGCTGGACTTGCCAGCTGGGGCCTGGGGCACTGCAGGCATGTGCAGAGGAAGGATGGAGCCCACCGGGGTGAGGAAAAAAGAAAACTCATCAGCCAGATTACTGAGCTTTTAATTTTCTACCCTCTCCCAACCCCTGCATCTCCTACCTGGGCTGTTCTGCACCCGGACAGTGACAAATGGAGTGATGCCACGGGTGTTAGCTCTGAGTGTGTTAAAAGTGGTCATTTGTCACACCCGGTGACTTGTATCTCAGAGGATACTCAAGAGCAGGAGCGCGGTGATTAAATCAAAAGCATCGCTTGCACACTTAAGCAAGGCTTTGGAGGAGGGCCGAGGAGCCATGGGAAAATCCATCCGTCTTCAGCCGGTGCAGCAATCTCATGGCCAAGAAATGATCCACGCCTTGTCTATCAGAGCATCAAACCAGACTAAATACTCAGTTGTGGGCACTTCAAAGAAAGATGTGCAAAACCACATGAAGAGAGAATTGATGTTCCCCCACCCTGGGCTTCCTCCCACCTGGGAGCAGCAACCAAGGAAATGTAATTAATGGCATGGGGTGGAACTGTATCGTTCTGTCTTCTTGTTAAGCCGAGGACTCATCTGCTTGTATGATATTTATCATATGAAAATGGTTTTTTTTTTAGGAAGGTGAGATCTGTGGGTTGGGGGTAGGAGCTGATCACCTTGGCACTTTCGGATGTCCACATCCTGCATGGGCATTGCTGAGCTCCCAGTAGCAGCACCTCTGAACTGGCAGCGATGCCTGAGCTAACGTCCTCCTCATCTCATTTCTCCCTGGGGTCTCTCCAGGATGGTGCTCTGGTTGGTGTGGGCAGAGCTTTGTTGTCTCCTTGCTTTTGGATGAGACTTGCAAACCCCAGGACACGGGGCCATGTGCCACACCAGAGATGGAGACCTCCGACCTCAGGTCTGGTTTCTGGGCTTTGCTGTCTAAAACTCGTCTGTAGAAGCAGAGGTGTCCTGGGGAACCCAGGGGGAATTAGGAACACAGGGGGAATTAGGAACTGAGTTTCTGCCCTAACTCGACTAGCTTTCCTCTGCTGGGTCTGCAACCTGGAGGGTAAGATGCCTGTGAGGTGAGACTTGATATCAGCTTAGTTAGATCTGGTTTTCCTGTTTTTTACCATATCATTGTACCTACCTGCATCCAGGTGTGATGTCACCAAAGTGCTTAAAACCAGTTGCTTGATAAACTTGCCCTGGGCATTGCCTTGGGATGAGTTGATGCATGCTGGCCTGTATGTCCCTACCATGGTGCAGAGGGAGCCAGTTGTCTTCCTTCGGAGCAGGAATTACTTTGATGCTGGTGGGTTTTGCTCTTTTGCAAAATGGGAAATCTGTTTGAAAGCTTGGAATGGTTCTGGGCATGGCAAAAGGGTTTTTTGGCTGTCTGGGTGCTGCCCAGGACTGTCCCCTTCTGGCTAAACCCAAATCTCCTGGTTCTGCCATGGGCATCTCTTTCAGCATGCCAGGCGAGCGGGGCCGGTGCTTGCAGTGAGGTGGTGGTGCTGCAAAGAGGGTGACAGGGTGAGACCTGGAGCTGTCATAGACCTCCTGCCTCCACATCCAACCTGCTTGTGAGCTCTTAATCATGTATTATTATTTAAGACAGCTTATTCTTAGAGAGCCCAAGGTGCAAATTATGTTTTACAGCTAAGAAAAGCTTCCAGAGCTGCCTATGTACAGTAAATCCCTGCAGTCTCTTGACTTACGTGTAACAGATGTTGAGGATGGAGGAGACTACTTTTGTTTTGCCCACCTGTTGCTACTGCTGATGTGGGACACAGCTGGGGATTTTGGCAGGGAGAAGCTAGCTCTGCTCAGATGTGGGGTTAGTGGGTGTTGTCCCACCCTGCAGCTTTGGGCGTGGCTCATGTTCCCAATGGTGACACCAGCATGGATAGTGCTACTATGTTCATGCTGTTTGCAGAAGGTCCTTTCCCTGGCTGGGAGCTTTTGAGCAGGTTGCCTGCCCTCTGCCTGTGGGATTCATAGAGTCTTGGAATGATTTGGCTGGAAGGAACCCTCAGAGATCATCCTGTTCAACCCTCACATGGGCAGGGGCATCTTTCACCAGGTCACGTTGCTCAAAGCCCCAAACAACTTGACGTTGAGCATTTCCAGTGATGGGCCGTCCACAACTTCTCTGGGCAACCTGTTTCAATGTCTCACCACCCTCATCATAAAAAAAGTTCTTCATTATCTCCAGCCTAAATCTACCCTCTTTCAGTTTAAAACTGTTCCCCTTGTCCTGTCTCTATAGGCCTTGGAAAAAAGTCTCTCGCCATCTTTCTTACAAGCCCCTTTTATATACTGAAAGGCCACAATAGGTCTCCTTGTAGTCTTCTCTTCTCCAGGCTGAACAACCCAAATGCTCAACCTTTCTCCATACCAGACGTGTTCCAGTCCTCTGATGCGCTCTGACAGATCTTTCTTACACCGAGGACTCCAGAGCAGGATGCACTACTCCAGGTGGGGCCTCACAAGAGCGGAGTGGAAGGGCAGAATCACCTCCTTCGATATGCTGGCCATACTTCTTGTGATGCAGCACAGGATACAGCTGACTTCCTAGGCTGCAAGTGCACATTGCCGTCTCGTGTCCAATTCATTACCCAATTCATTACACCAAGTCCTTCTCCATAGGGCTGCTCTCAATCCATTCACCCCCCCAGTCTGCACTGATACTGAGAGTTGCCCTTACCAAGGTGCAGGACCTTACAATTGGCCTTGTGGAACCTTGGTTCCATGGGCCCACTGTTCAAGCCTGTCAAGGTCCCTCTGCATGGCATCCCTTCCCTCTAGCAAATCAAGTGCGCCACTCAGCTTGGTGTCATCTGCAGACTTGCGGAGGAAGCACTCAGTCCTATAGTGTTGATGAAGATACTGAATATTGCTGGTCCCACTATGGACCGTTGAAGGGTACCGCTTGCTATTGGTTTCCACTTGGACATTGAGCTGTTGGAACATTGCCTGCTCCAGTTCCATCTTGCTTGTCAGTGACCTGCAGAGGATGAGCTACCATAGCTTTCCACCCTTGTGCTTCATCCTGGAAACTGCTTTGAGCTGCGCCTTCCTCCGTTCAGCAACACTTGCAACCAGCAATGACCTGATGGTAGTTCTATCGGAGCTGAGTCATGTTGAATTACCATATTGAGCTGTTGGAACATTGCCTGCTCCAGTTCCATCTTGCTTGTCAGTGACCTGCAGAGGATGAGCTACCATAGCTTTCCACCCTTGTGCTTCATCCTGGAAACTGCTTTGAGCTGCGCCTTCCTCCGTTCAGCAACACTTGCAACCAGCAATGACCTGATGGTAGTTCTATCGGAGCTGAGTCATGTTGAATTACCATAACCGGTTGACTGCTTTGAATTCTCCTTTGAACCCCTTCCAGCTGCGGTCTTGGTTGGTTTGTGCTGCTTGACCCCAGCGGCTGTGGAGGTGGCTCCGGCATGTGGGGTCTCCAGAACACCAGCACTTCCACTGTGGGGTGAACATCATCTCCCCCTCCTCTCTTTGCTCTTGACCTGTAAGCTGTGCTCTGCCCTTGGGACTGGACATCTTTTGCAATCAGGCCTCACGCAGGAAGGAGAGAGTAGAAATTGGGCCCTGGCCGAATTTTCCATTGGCGAGTGCAATGCTGCAGGAGAACCTCAAAGGGTGAGGGACGTGAAAGGGGATCCAACTGTTTTGTCTTCCTCACGGTCCCTTCTCCTCTGCCCCTGGCACCACAGTGATGCATTGCCCGAGGAGCCCATCTGTTATTTTCGCTTTTTCGTCTTTCCTTGCTTCCTGTTTCTATCTGGTAGTGGGCCGAATTTTCCATTGGCGAGTGCAATGCTGCAGGAGAACCTCAAAGGGTGAGGGACGTGAAAGGGGATCCAACTGTTTTGTCTTCCTCACGGTCCCTTCTCCTCTGCCCCTGGCACCACAGTGATGCATTGCCCGAGGAGCCCATCTGTTATTTTCGCTTTTTCGTCTTTCCTTGCTTCCTGTTTCTATCTGGTAGTGGAGCCCAAGCGCCAAGAGAAAACACTTTTTTTTCCAAGATACTTCTTCTGTGGCGAATGTTATCAGCCATCATGGTGCCCAGTGGCAGCTGGGCTTGGCTGCTGAGGGCTGGGATGCTTCTGGCACTGGCTCTCCTGCCAGCTGGAGTGGGCTTGGGAAGAGTTTGTAAGCTCAGCCATGTGCAGAGAGAGGGAAGTTGGGAAGTGAAGTTAAAATTTCTGTGGTCCTCTGTGCTTTTCCATGCTGTCACATTGTGGTTGTTGGAAAGTTGGGATGAAGGTAGTGAGATAGCTGCTCAGCCAGCAGTTTGCTGAGGAAAGGTGCTTGAAAGTGAGTGGTCTGGGCGGGGAAAATTTGAAGAATACAGTGGAGAGGGAGAATATAGATGGAGGAAAAGTAAATAAGTGGAAGAGAGACAGGTAAGGCTTTGAAAAATTGCTTTTTAGAAGTTTTCTGGCTTCAGGAGATGAGGGCTGATTAGAGCTGCTTGGCAGGAACTGGGCAAGGCAGTGGCAGGGGCCACCATTTAACTGCTTAGGGTGAGAAAGGGGGTGTTAATAAAGGAGGGAGAAATAGTACAAAATATATATTTAAGTGATGCTTGTATGTAGAAATAATAGTAAATTGCACCCAACTGCAGGAAATACAACTTGCTGCCGAAAATGCCACCCTCGGGGGTGGAATTGGAGCCCTTTGCTCACACCTGTGCGGGATGATGGAGGCAGGTTCCCAGGAGCCAGGGCCACATGCGGGCAGGTAGATGTGAAAGCAGAAGCAGATGGTGCCTCTGATCCCCTGGTCTGTGCCGTGTTTCCCCTCCCCTTTCTGTGGCTGGGTGAAAAGGTGTCTTTCCTCTGAGGAATAGTAATTATGGCTTGTTCCATTATAAATATTCATAGGGGAGCTCTCTTAATTACTTTTCTAATTAATTCCATGCATGGGGCTCTTGGGGTGGATGAGGAATGTGGAAGAGCAGTTGCATCTTGGTCAGGACGTCTTCTCCTTGCTGAATCCATCCTCCCACGCTGAATCCGTCCCTGGGCACAGTCCTTAAGCAGTCAGCCAAACTGCAGCTCCCGAAGGTCATCTCTGCTAGGCTGGGGGGGGCTGCTCCATGATGGGGCATCCCACCACCCCCGTGCAACCCAAGGTGCAAAGTCCTCCAGTGGTGTGGCATGGATGCAAGGAAGCTGTGTGTCTGCGTGTCCCTGCCTGTGCTGGCATCCCTATGCCAGTAGCGCAAGCCTGGCCCTGCGGCTGAAGCTCTCCCCCAACCCCATCCTGGGGTGACTCATCCTTCGCAGCTTTGGCGCTAACGAGGAACCACTTCAGACGTAATTAATAAGCACTTGATATTCTCTAGATTGAGGGGATACTGTGTGGCATGAGCTAGCAGGGGAGGAAAAGGTGCTTAATCATTCCTATTAGGAAAGGGAGATGTTTGCTTCCCAGCGAGGAGGGGTTTATGCTTTAGGAAACCCAGGGGTGATGGTGCCTCGATTTCCTGGTCAGGAGAGGGGCTGGAGTTAGGGAGTGACACTAGTGGTCCCCAAAATCCCCAGGAGGGCTCTGCTAGTTGCAAAGCAACGTTGCATGGTTTTCAGGGGACTTCTAACTACAGCCCCTGCCAGCACCTCTCTACCTGGGGGAAGATCTACTCTAAGATCCACCATGAATTTTTGTGGCACCTTGTTTTCCTGCTCATTAGGTGGCTCGATAACTCACATAGATGTTGAGGCGTGAACACAATGTGCTGGGTTACGTAGTACGTGAAGGTATCGGTTCTTCTGTGTGGCTTCCAGTCCGTGTCCATTGATTACTGGTGTCTCATGCTGTTGCTGTTCACGGAGCAAATAATCTCACTCTGTGGCTTCTGTTTTGAGCCCAATGCCTGGGGTGGGAGTAGAGCATCTTTGGGGGCTTGTGTTTTTGGCACGTAAGTCCTGGCCTAAATCTTGATACCCAAGTTGTTTGCTCCAGACTCACTGGGAGGTTTGCTGCGGGTGACATTGCAGTGTCGGGGATGCGTCTGCTCACCAGAACTGATCCTGGTGGTGCCCTCTTTGGCTCATGTCTTGCCTGATTGACCAGAATTGTTGTAATCTGATGCACATGAACATTGACAAGGTGGCACATGAGCATCGCTTGCCTTTGTAGCACCAGCTCCTTAAGCTCAGCCTCAGTTGTGTTGCTCTCATTAAACCCAAGCGTGCTTGGTTTTGAGGTTGTGAGGGTTTCCTGAAATCCAGATTACAGCTGTGCCTGTGGTTAAGACAGGGCACCTGGCGGTCATAAACCACCCTGTTTGATAAAAGTGGGTGAAGCAGTGGGGCTGTGGGTCAGGTGGGGGAGCAACCTCTGCCTGGGGGGACCTCAGCTTTCCTGCTCTGCTGCTGGAGCCCCAGTGCTTCCCCTGGACGCTCTGCCCCCAGTGCCTCCTGGCTCCTCAGCAGAGCACCTGTCCCTCTCACCCTTTCTCTCCTTAAGTTGTTTTTCATTGCTGGTGTAGCATGGAATTCTTTTCTTCCTTCACACCGCTTAGCTCTGATTTTAATGTACAGCAGAGATGTTCATCTAGTGCTGGTCAGGGCGGGGAAGCACAGGAGTAGGAGGTTGGACACTGCTGTCTATTTACTGGTAAATAAATCTCCCTTTTCCTTACATCATGTTTCCAGGGAGAGCTGTGTCGGGGCATTTAATTAGCGGCTACTATTTGGATAGCTCCGGATCTTGCTGCCGGTGAGGGTTTGAGGCAGTGATGACAAACCCAGCCCTGTCCTGCTTGCAGGGCTGAACAGTCCTGGCAGAGGGGAGAGCCCATGGCAGGCTGCAGCTGCTAAATATGTTTTTTAAAAAGATTATAAGGAGGTTAAATAGCTTCAAGTCATTGCCAAGATCTTCATCCCCCCTTCATTTGTTGACTTGGAATAATAAGCTTGGGCAGCATTAGGGTGGTGGGGATCATCCAGTACCGATGGCCACCCTGGCCGTGCAACTGCTGGTCACTCCACCGTAACCCTCCCTGTGTACACAGATGAAATGTCTAGCGTTTGATCAAATTATTTAGTGTTTGGTCACTGAAAGTGGGTGCTCAGAGAGGGAGTGCCGGCCTCATCCTTCCCTGCAATGCCTCTTCGCTCTTTTTCAGAGTGATGCTTTGATTCCTAAAGGGGAAGAGCTGAAACACGGTGGGGGGGAGGGGGGGAAATGGAAATAGGCTGGGTGGCTGCACCTTGTACCCACCAGCCACCAGTCACCCCTGATTGCACATCGAAAAGTGCTGGAGCAGAAGGTTGGGCATCTTTATTTTGATGGAAAGGAAGGGAAGTTGCCAGTAGTGGGGAACTGTGCTGTGGGACTGGGCAGCCTCAGCCCGGTGCAGAGTGGAGCAAAACCCAAGGGAGAGAAAAGTGATTTACAAGGGACCTTGAGAAGTGTTGGGTTTTCTTCCCCATTGACCATTTTGGAGAGCAAAATGAGTTTCTCTGCTCTGTGGTGAGCTGGCAGCCCTGCGGCACCGTCTGCCCAGGATGCGTGTGCTCTTCCCTTTCTCATCCAACCAATGAATCTGGGACAGATTTTGTCTTCAGACCTTCAAAATCCCCCCAACCATGAAAAACAGAGAAATTCAAGCCCAGAGTGGTGATTGAATGGGCAAGTGTGGACCTGTTGGGAAGATGGGTGCTGCAGGCAGTGAGCAGCAGGGCACATGGAGACAAAACTGGCTGCTTCCGTGCCCTGCTTCAGGCTTAAACTCATTGTTTAGGGTCATGACACCAACTAAACAGCTGGTGTCGAAGCTCTCCTGCATCCAGAGACCTTTTATTTACCAAGCCTGGCTTCCTGGAAAGGGATCGCTGCTTCTAGGTGAGCGTTGGCTGTGTTTTGCTTGCAGCCAAGTGCACACGGCTCGGTCTGCGAGCACCTCTGTCTGCTCCAGGGGAGCAAGTCCTAGGTTGATGAGGGATGGGATTTTCAGGAGAGGCGAACGTGGTTGCATCCACACCTTGTTGCCTCTAATTGGCCTTGTGCAGCTACCTACCCAGCCAGCACCTTTGAAATCCTGCCCCACTTCAATTCATTTCTCATCCGTGAGAAAAAGAGTGGAAAAAACCCCAAACCCTGAGAAGGGAAAAACCACATTGAATTTTACTTTTCCTCCATTAATAAACCATGGTGGGCTGGGCTCAGAAGCTGCTGACTTTAATTTACATGTGTCCCAAGGCAGATCTAAACCCATTCCTCCGGAGATGAAGGGCTGGTTTAATTAACTGGCTGCGTCATGAGGAGCTGAGGCCTCTTTCCTCAACGCGTCAGGAAGAGATGCAGCCCATTGCCCGCAGGATGTGAACCGATGCGCTGGGAAGCTCGTGTTTATCTCATGGGTTTCTGCCTATGCAGTGCTGAAATACGGAATTGCAACACAATGAGACAGGCGAGGGCTAATTAGGGTGGGCAAGTGCTCGGCCCTGAGGCGAGAGTGGCTCTCGCCACTGGGTGATCTGAAATGGTGAGAATTTGTGCCTTTGGTTGCACAAATGATGAAGTTTGCACCAAAATGAGGTTTTGGCCCGCCCTGGGATGAGACTCTGCTGGAGCGTCGCATCCCAAGGGTGCCAGAGTTTTCTGGCATTGCTCAGGGACTTGTGCTGAGCTCCCTCCCGAGAGAAGCAAACTTTTGTCCGTCTGATTGAGGATGCTTTGGGGATGGGGATGCTCAGACTCTGGTGCTTCCCCATTTGAGTCATGCTCCTTACCCTGCCCCAAGGACTTGGATGTAGGAAAGGAGATTTGGTGGCTGAGGGCATGTTTCAGGGCCAGATCTGATCCCCATCTCCCTTCTCAGCATGGTCAGGCAGGCAGGACGTGTGCGGTGAGTACCTTCCCACCCCTCCTCACCAGAGAACGGCATTGCTCTGAATACAGAAACCTCTGCAGATTAGGCTGCCTCCAGTGGATGCCTCATGGAGGTCGGCACAGCAGTTTGCCTGGTGGCATTGCTGGCTGCCTGCTGAGCTCACTGTGGCCATGCCAGGGCTGAGGCGCTTAGGAGAAGCACTTGGCTTGATATAAAAGGGAATCGAATCATTAAAAAGTAGAAATGGGGAGGGGAAAACCCCACAAAGCAACTTCCCAACCCCCTTCCCAAGAGATGCAGAAGGGAAGGGATGACAGGAGATCATCAAGCAATTAAACCTCTGGCAGTGGTTGCCTGCTCCCTGCTTGGATGTTTGCAGGGAGGATAATGAGGGTGATGAAAGGGGGGTGGAAAGGCAGCACTTCGAAGGCTAAAAAGTAGAAATGGGGAGGGGAAAACCCCACAAAGCAACTTCCCAACCCCCTTCCCAAGAGATGCAGAAGGGAAGGGATGACAGGAGATCATCAAGCAATTAAACCTCTGGCAGTGGTTGCCTGCTCCCTGCTTGGATGTTTGCAGGGAGGATAATGAGGGTGATGAAAGGGGGGTGGAAAGGCAGCACTTCGAAGGCGGGCAGATGGCAGCCTCCACTGGGGAGTGGCAGTGTGCGGGTGACAGTTTGCCCGATTCTGCTGTTCTTTCCCCCAAACTGCAGCCTGCATCCCTGTCATCATCATCACATCGAAGGGATTGAAACCCAAAAGTGTTGGTTGTGTTACCATCTGTGGCGATGTTGGGGCTCTGCAGCCTGGAGGTGTGTGTGTGTCCTCTGGGGACGCGATGCCACCAGTCCCCCCAGCACTACCTGCCTAGGAGCGCAAGCGGGAGCCAAGCCAGTAGCCATCCTGGAAAGGCGTGCTGGCTGCTGGAGTGCCTGCCTCTGTAATCACAGCATCCTCTAAACGTCGTTTTTCTATAGCATGTAATTTCTTGTGGGTGTTTATTTGCTTGGATGGTGTCTTTCAGCTGAAAGCGTCTGGAAGGGCTTCCTAGCCGGTGTGCAGGCTGCACGTGGAGGCAGCGGGAAGGGGAGCAAAACTGCCTTGCCGCTAAAATACCTGTAATTGGGGCTAATCAATTTGAAGGCTGAAAAATTGATGGGCTATTTTCTTCTTCTTTTTTTTGTGGTGCTTAAAGATAAATACATTTAGAGTCGAAGGTGTCTGCAAAATGTACAAAGGGTTTCTAGCAAGCGTCTCCTCTCTTTCTTCATGGGCTTCATTGAAAAATTGTGAGCTTTCTGCAGAAAGTGTCGTTTTTAGGAGCCAGTTTTTTTTCTTAATGAAAAATTGTGGTTTGCAGAAAGGGGGGAAATGGCCTTGAATCCTTTTCTCCAGGGTTGTAAGTGCAATGAGTTGCAGTTCCTCCTTTGTTCACGGGCTGTGGTGTCCTCAAATGCAACAGGGTACCTTCCCTGCTGCCCATCTCACAGGGGTGCTGGTAGATGCCAGCCACATGTCTTTTTGGAGCACAGCTGAGTCATTCAGGCGTTTTAGTGTGTTTGCACTTGACAGTCCTCTCCACACCTCCAGCTTGCTTGAGGCCATCACCTTGTGCAGCACTGCTACTTCTACCCTGTTTTTTCATCACCAGCTGTGTGCCAGTGTGACCAGGGGTATGCTTAAAGAGTCTGGGTTTGCCCTGCAAAGGCATTGGACCCAAAAGGGAACTCAAAACAAGCATGGATTTGGGAATACTTGGCCAATGTGGTTCGTTCTGCCCCAGCAGGGATATTAGGAGCATGGGAATGATCATGGTGAACTGTGTTTGCTGTGGCTGAAGGGAGCTGCAGTGGGGTGTTGGCTAGGGGTGGGGGGAGGAGGTGGGCTCACTGAATTGTGAACTGAAGTCTGTGCTGCTTTGCAGAAGCTCCTATTTTAAAACCTGGTAAGGAAATGTGCCACTCTGCATCCCCAGGGAGCTTTAGAGCAAGTTAATATAGAGGAGATGTCTCCTCTCTTTCTCTCTCTCTCCTCTTTTTTTTTTTGACTAAAGCTTCCCTGAGAGAGTAATTAAAAAGTGCAAGTTCCGTGTGCTAACCGAGAGGGTTTAGTTTGAAGAATTGAACGCTTGGACGCCCCCACGCTCGCACCCTTTCTGCAGAGTGTTTGTTCTGTGGACGGTGGCTTGCCTTGGGCAGCAGCAGGGGGTGGATGGGCAGAGAGGTCCCGCTTACCTCCTTTCTAGGACCCCTGACACCCGACATAGAAGTGTGCAGGATGCAGAGGAGAGAAAGGAGTGTTTTCAGCAGCAAAAAGCCTGGCTGCTACATGCCGTTACTACTTTATACTACTACTACATAAATCATCCCGCTCCATGCAAGCTGCAGAGTGAGAAGGGAGATGGCGATGGGGATGCTGGTTAGTGGTGCCTTCACTGGGACATGGCCACATCCCCTCTCCAAGCCTTTGGATAAGAGAGGCAGCTCTGGCCAGATGTTCCCTGGCTGCATCCAGCCCTGTGGGATGCTGTAAACTGGCTGCCACCCCTCAGGCATGAAAGCCACTTGAATCCTTTTTCCCCTCTGAATCTAGTGATCACATCTCGCTGGAAGAAGCCTAGGCTTAAGCAGTGCCCCAATGATGCTCCTTCCCACTTCCAAACACCTACATCAGCCCTGGAAAAGGGGTCCTGCGGGCAACCCCCTGGCCCTTGCTGCCCAGGGTGAGCAACACCCCCAGTGTGCAGGCAGGACAGCTGATCCAGAGGCAGCTTTGGGTTATGGGGCGGAGGGTTGATTGCTGAGCAGGCAGCCCCGGTGAGCACTGAAGCCGTTGAGTGGCATGGCTGGGTTTGGCGCCTCGTGTTTGCAAACACACCTAGCGTTTAAATGCGAGGAAATGGGTAGTTAAGCACATCATTAATCTTACCCAGCCCACATAATCAAAAATCAATTAATTCTTCCCGAGCTGAGGAGATGCAGGTTGTGCCATAGCGTGGGTACTGGCGGAAGGAGCCCGTTTCCGCAGGGAAAGCTGAGGCAGAGGTGTGTCCCACACTTGTCCAAGGCGCTATTGCAGATCCAGACCTTGCCAGCTCTGGGAAACTTGCAGGAGCCCTTAAATCAAGGCAAACATTGCCTGTGCCATTAGTGGGGTGATTTATTGCTCTCTTCTGGGCTCGAGCGCTATATCCAAGCCTTACACTCAGATTGCACATTTACAATCTGAAGGATTACAGGTCCCATATTGGATGGGTCTCTGTAAATGGTTTTGGCTTCATCTTCAGTGTGAGATTCATGGTTCAGTTCCTCCAGAAAGAGGGGAGACACAGGCAACAGCGAGAGACGGAGGGCTGCAGCCTGCCTCAGCTTTGGGAGGAAAGAGGAGGCATCAGCTTGCGGGAGACTTCAGGCAAGCAGAGTGTAATTACAGGAGAGAAAAGCTAATTGATAATAATAACAATTAAGAGCCACATGCCTGCGGATTACAGGAATTTACAGATAAGCAAAGTGATAAAAGAAACCTGAGGACCCTGGGTTGCAGAGTATACTTTGTTCAGGTGTTTTGACAAAGCATCGCTTGGATTAATTGTAATTAAAAATCAACAAACCCCTTCAGCAACCTACTAATGTGGCCACGTGCTTAAAACCGAGGCATGTTCATAGCGCTGTGACCCTTTCATCTTTCTCCCTCCCTCTCCTGCCCCCTTCCATCAAAACACAGGTGGCTGTCTGTGGTACTGCTGCCCTCTCCTTCCTGCTGCCCCAAAGAGCCCAGCATGTTTCAGGCAGGTTTCTGAGCATGTTCTTCAGCAATAGAGCCCAGAAGTCACTTGTTGCATGTCTTGTAGATGCAAATGCTTGCTGGCAAGAGTACAGTGCCACTGGGACATCGTAGGGAGGTCCTAGTGGGAAGGGAGAGGTGAAGAAATGGAGATCCACCTTGGGGTCCACACGTGGTTATTTCCTGCCTTGTCTGTCTGGTGTAACTCTGTTTCCTCCTGCTGTTATGGGGCATAGGGCTGTGTGCATGGCTCAGGGAAGGGTCTGCATCTGGCTGCCTTCTGCTCTGGCATCCTGAAGGTCCCCCTCAAACCTGCATTCACCCACCCAGTGTCCTGCAGTGCATGGTGCCCTGTGTGTCTAACTGCATGAAGTGATGGGTTATGGCCCTAAGAGCTTCTTTAAAAGGTCATTTGTGGGGTAGCATGCAGAGCACGTGGTAGTGTGTGCTGTGGTGGGGAGGAGAAAGGGCAGCCTGAGATGGTAGCTGGTCCCTCTGGGATGCCACATCACCACTCAGCTGTTAGTGCTCTTGTAAAGAGACTTTCATCGTAGCCAGTTGTGTGCCTCAGGCAGGGGAAAAAAATCTCCTGAATAATAAAATTGTAAAATATTGTTTTGATTTATCCTTTTTTATCATCTTTTAATATCTGCAAAGACTATGTGAGCAAGAGGCCTTCATGAGTTTTGAATGACAGGTTAAAGGGCTCCAATAAAGATTAGATGGTCCACTATCTCCCAAGGAAATTGCATCAAAGTGGTTACTCCTGCTTGCTCCTATTAATTTCCTCTTCATGGCTGCTAGGAGATGCCTCATATCCTGATGCAGCAGACAGGGGCTAAGAGGCACTTTCCATTATCTCAATCATTGCCGTGTTTATGAGACACTTACGGTGTTTCTCTGCAGAGCCTTGCCTTGGAGGTGACAGCATCACAGGGGCAGAGCCAGGAGCCAAATGGAGGCGGACACCCTGTGTGGGAGGCCAGGAACAGTCTGCCCTCAGCTGAGTGGTGGATCTGACTGGAATTCTGGTCCCTTGGGTACACGTGCCAAAATACAGGTGTCCACTCACTCCTGCAGCCTTTGGTTTTGTAGGGGTCACCTGAGGATTTTGTTAGATGTCAGGGATGGATGAGCATCCATTCATCAGTGCCTAGTTGGTGAGGACCGGTGGGGTGGGGACAAGAGCCCCCATCTTTGTCACTTCATCTTCACCCTCTAACTGCAGAGCAGTGAGGCAGTTGATTAATGAAACCTCCCCCGTTGCTGATTAAAGCCTCACCGTAACTGGAGCATCTTCTTGTTTATGAATTAGTTGCCATTTCCTGCTTGAATGAACTTGGAGGCCGAAGGCCAGGAACGTTATTAGCCCCAGCCCTGGACTGCAGGGGATTTAATGGCATGGACCCATAAAACACTGTCATGGTGTGTCTACTTTTTCATTAAATATTCAAATTTGTATGGAAAAAGAGATGCGAGACCTGAGCCGTGCTGTTGGGGTAGTAGATAAGGGGATGTTTTGGATCAGCAGAGGCAGAGCACTGTCCTGCTCCTGTGTGTCTATAGTCCAGTGAGTGCTACCTGGGAAGGGGGTCCTGCAGTCCCCCGCTGTCCCCACGCCTGGGTGCGAGCAGTGGGGAGCGAAGCAACTGCTGCGGCCCCCTTGCACTGCCTGGTTGATTACTGTACCATTGCTGTGGGATTTCAGTGTTTCCCTGGTGATTGCAGCAATAACTCATGGCCAGCATGGAAAACTATGGCCATACTTTAGGGGAAGGTACTACCTCATTATCGCTCCGATACAGGTGTGAAGCTTTTCTGTGTCTTCTTTCTTTTCTTTCTTTCTTTCCTTTTTCTTTCTGCTCCGTTTCAAGGGTGGGACCTGCTTTTGCCTCCACCCCAGGATGGTTTGGTACCCAACCACTTTCCTCTCCTTTCTCTTGCAGCCTGCCCAGCGGGGACATTCAAGGCCAGCCAGGGCGCAGGGGTCTGCACGCCGTGCCCGTCCAATAGCCGCTCCACCGCTGAGGCCTCGCCGGTCTGCACGTGCCGCAACGGCTACTACCCGGCCGACTTTTACCTGACGGCAGCGGCCCGTG
>NW_010417969.1:55979-60801 GCF_000710305.1 Buceros rhinoceros silvestris | reverse complement strand
TACCGGGCAGACTTTGACCTGCCGGCAGCTGCCTGTACCAGTGAGTAACAGATCAGGGTTCGCGGGGGTCTGCAGGGTCTCACTCCCCTCTGCGTGCTGGGGAAGTGACATAGATAAAACCTCAGTCCATGAGGGTTTTTTGTCTTATTTTCTCCCCCCATCCTGCTCTGGAAGGGACCATGATATCAGCTGGGTGAACCTCTGGCAGCCAGCCAAGGTCAGCCCACCTCCAGGGTTTAGCTTTGCAGAGGGCTGGGTTGCCCTTATTGAACACCCATCTCTCTCTGCTTCACGTGCTATAGAAATGCTCGACGTACTGACACAAATCCCTTCATCGTCACACTGGAATAAGCAGATGGTGTTGCGTCACCCTTTGCTCTGCTTTCCTGGGGCACTGCTGTGGCACGCACCAAATGCTGAGTGATGGGACAGCCCTGCAACCCACCTCTGTGGCAGCCATTTGAATTTATACTTCACCCTGGCAGTGGTGATGATGGCAGGAAGATAATCCCAAGATAAATTAGAATTTAAAGTTATCTGCTGCTGCTGTCTTGTTCATAGTCTTGCAGATGAAGTATTTTTTTATAGAGGAAAAGAGTGTATTAAGCATTCGTATTGAATGTGGCGCTGTGTGTGATGCATCGCTGCTCAGCTGTCTGCCCGAACTGCCTGGCATGGCAGCAGCAGCCTCAAGTCTGTCTTTTGGTGAGAAAAGATCCCAGGAGAGAAGAAGGAGCTCCTGTGTGCTTCAGCCTCCTGGGAATGTGAGTCTCAGCAACTCCTCCCCACAAATATGCTCCAGGCCCTTGAATCAGCCCATCAGGGAGCTTTAGCACAAGGATGCTCTGGACCCTTGGAGCTGGGGAGTGCCCGAAATGCACATTGGAAATGAGGAAAAGGATTTGCATGTTTTGCTGGATCACTCGAGCTGTCACACCACAGGTAGTCAGCAGGTAGCACAACTGCAGACAATCTATGTATCTTTATTATGTCTCATTACGTAGCTGATTTACAGTAATGCTGTGCTATAGGAATACAGTATAAAAAAGTCTATTTGCTGATTTTTATTTCTTCTCGTCGATGCTTAATTTTACAATGCTCTAATTTGAGGTGCCAGCTGTTCACCGACAAAGTGTCTTTATGTCAGAGGAGTAAATAACAGTGTGGAGCTGCAGGCGCTCCCCTGGACCAGAGCCCTTCCCGAGGGTGATGCCTGCCAGCGTGGGTCCTGCTCCATACTCCTGGCAGAGGAAGGAAGAGGCTGCACTTAAAGGGGAAACAATTTGGAGTGGTTTGCAGCTCAGCCAGGGAAGAAGGGTGGTTTTCTCCCTTTTCTTAAAAAAAAAGCTTGTAAAGATACTGCCTGTTTAAGGTACAAAGAGCAGGATTGGGTTAAGGTTCCTGAGACAGCCTGCAACTGTTTGTGGGCATCGTGCTATTTATCGATCCTTGTCCCCAGCCTTTGTGAGCCCTCTGGTCTGGTTCCCCCAGGCAATTGATGTCCTTCCCCCCTACTCCTGCACCTGACGTGTCCCCTACCACTCCTCCTGTAAACCCCTTTGACATCTTCACTACATGGTGACGCAAGATTTCGGGGGAGCTGTGGTGGGATGTCTCTGGTGCCTTGAGTCCATGCAAGCCCTTTCCAGCCAGGACACTGCACTGACCATTGCTCAGTGACGTGCACATTTACTCTGTTAAAAGGGAAAAGAATTAAAGGGAATGGATTCTCTAGGCGTTTTAACACCACGCTTTCATCTGCAGTGTCCGCAGCAACTGCTTAGAGAGGCTCCCAAAGTGCCTGCCTGGGTGCGATGATGGGATTGGGGGAGAGGGCAGCACAGGCAGGGAGCCAGGCGGGGGTGACCACCCACAGCCCCTGCAGGCTGGCTGGCAGCGGCGCCCAGAACAGCGTGTCAGCTGGAGGTCTGTAGGATGACCTCCCCATCCCACCAGCTACGCCACCCCCATGCAGATGAAGCTGACTCGGCCCATCCCATACCCAGCCACTGACAGGACTAATTTATCTGCAGCCACTAATGATGTTCTCCAGCAGACACACGTGGAGGGCTCCCCTGGGATGGTTTTCCCCAAGATGGAGCGTGCCTCTCTCTCTTAACCTTTCCTCGAAGGTCAAGTCCTCCATCATTTTTATTGCTCCCCCAGTCGTGGCAAAGTCCTTTTTCTTCCTCAGAAGCACAGCACTGAGCCCAGCCAGCACAAGTAATTAATCACTTTAATATAATCCAGCAACCGGATTTTGTGGTTTTGGCTGCGGAGCCATCCTGGCTAACCCCAAATCCTTCCCCAGACCTGGGCAGATGTATGTTTGTGCCTCGATGGTGCTCTCCTGCCTGGATTCCTCCTGAATCGCTCCCTATGGACTCCGGTCCTGTTCTGGCAGCACTTGTAATTGAAGCTGCGTTCAATTCCCATCGTCTGAAGCGTTTGCGATGGCTCTCGGTGGATTCGATCAATGCAATTTTGATCTCTTGTCCAACATCTGAGCTGCTCGCAAACCAGTGAGTGGTGCTGGCTCTCCTCCATGCCGTTAAATACCTGGGCTCCCAACTTGAGGTATTGAACTTTCCATTTCTGACTGTCTTTTCACCCTCTGCTCCTCCATTTCTCCATGGTGCTGGCTAAGTGATGTTTCTCTTGCTGTTATAATCTGTTTGAGGTTCTTCACCGTGTGAGTGCTGGAGCTATCTCACCATCTCCTGATCATTAAAATAGGTCCATCTTTGCAGATGGATCTGCATGTACTCCACATGGGGTTTTTTTGGAGACTAAGTGTGATTGTGGCATGGGAGTCCTCATCCAACTATGAAACCCCTCTGTGACTGGCAGCCTGGGTACTTCGCATTGTCAATGAGGAGAGCCTAACCTTGAGTCAAGGAAAGCTATGGAGACCAAATCCCTCTTGAGTCAGGTGGTGATGGGTAGAATGGCACATAGAGCCATAGAGTGTCCTTCTCCATTCTGGAGTGACCCTGGGCTCCTATTGAGTCCTGGTAGGGCTGAGCCATGTTTTGTGCAAGGTCCTGTCTCAAGTGCTCTCCTTTTCTACAGGTGTTCCATCCAGCCCCCGCAACGTCATCTCCATAGTCAATGAGACGTCCATCATCCTGGAGTGGCACCCGCCACGAGAGACAGGAGGTCGGGACGACGTCACCTACAACATTGTCTGCAAGAAGTGCCGGTCAGACCGACGTGCCTGCTCCCGCTGCGACGACAATGTGGACTTTGTCCCCAGGCAGCTAGGGTTGACGGAGACCCGGGTCTTTATCAGCAACCTGTGGGCGCACACGCCCTACGCCTTTGAGATACAGGCTGTCAATGGAGTTTCCAACAAGAGCCCCTTCCCACCACAGCACATCTCTGTCAACATCACCACCAACCAAGCTGGTGAGTCCTGGGATGATGTGGTGCCAGGGATTCTTAGCTGTACCCTACCAGTTGCAAGCTTCGTGTGGAAGAAAGCTCCATGTCCAACAGAAGAAGCTCCTGGGGTGTGAGTGGTGGGTGACAGCTGTGGTAAACCTGCTTGCAGTTCTGGGTCATCTGGGGGAAATGCAGCAAGTGGGGAGAAAGGCCGGGAAAAGAGGAACAGAGAGGGATGGGGGAGGTGGGCAAAGTGCCTGTGCCCTGGGCAAAGTTAGAGCTGGGATGTGGGAGAGAAGGGCGAAGAACTGATACCAGCTTTTTATCCCCCTCTGGGTTTCTTGGGGGTGAAAATAGCACCACCATTTTCCCCATTTTCCCAGGTGGGAGCAGGGTGATGGGGTGAATCTGGCCTTGAAATGGAGCCTGGCTGCATTTCAACACAGAGGGAGCAGCATTTCAACACAGAGGGAGCAGCATCCCAGGGCTGAGTTCAAGCTCTGTGTCCTCTGACACATCCCTTTCCTGTTATTTTCCCCTTGTCCCCTTTTCCAGGCTCCCCTGTCTCTTTTTCTCCCTCTTCCCGACCAGGTATCAGGAGCTGAACAAGAAGCCCTGGGCCAAGCTGGGATGCTGGCGGTGTGGGTGTGCAGGTGGCAAGGGGGCCACCTGAACCCCGGTTGCAATGAGGAGCACAGGGAGTGCAGGGGGTGGAAACCCATCTGCTTTGGGCAGAGAAAGGGGATGGTAGTTTCTGCTTTGGACTGAGCAGGCAGCCTTCACCAACCTGCTCCCTCAGGAGAGCATGGCAGAGGCACCTGGCACAAATATTTTAGTCTCCTGGCTCCAGGGAATACAAATCTACACTTGTGTCTGGCTGGCATCGCTGTCTCCTGAACCATGTGCAATCAAACCTGCCTCTTGTTTCCAGGCATTTTTTTTTCCCGGGGTGTCTTTTTGCTCACCTCCCACCCTGGGGCTGCCCTGGAGCTGGGAACAGCCAGGGCACCTGTGGCCATCGTCTGTACCCCAGTGCTCCCCATTTGTTTTGAAAGGCTGAATATTGAAATGGAAATGCTCCCAGTGCCGCAGGACAGGCCGCGGGGTAACGTGATGGAAATGCATCAAGCGTGTCAAGGGCAGGATTGGTGCTGTCCCTCTAAAATCCCTTTGGCTTTGCAGTGGGTTTTTCCACTCACTTCTGCTGTGTGGGGCCGGGTCCAGGCTGGTTAGTGCATTTCACCTTGAAGAGCTGCTCCCAGCCCCATCCACCTGCACGCCCCTATCCCTGCTAACGGGGTGGGGGACACGGCAATTAACAAAACAGCAGTCAAGCTAAGTGTTTAATTTCATCCCGCGAGCATCTCTTCAGAGCGGATGTGGAGAGATTAAAAATAAAAAAAAAAAAAACGGGATTAAAAACACTGGGTAAAACAAG
>NW_010417969.1:54384-55913 GCF_000710305.1 Buceros rhinoceros silvestris | reverse complement strand
AAAAAAAAAAAAAACGGGATTAAATACACTGGGTAAATAAAGGAGGTGCTGAGCAAGCAACATCTCCCACTGCGGCCGTGTGGAGTGGGGCTCCCGTTGCCCCCAGATTCCGTGACATGATCCTGTGCCCCAAGCTGGTCATGCCAAGCTCGGCTCTGCCCTGAGCCCATGCAGAGGAGGCGTTTTCTCTGCCCAGTGCTGCCTGGACCCTGGGCATGGTGAGGAGGATGAGAGCAAGGAGGATGTGGACAGAGGAATGGACAGGGAGCCAACCCTGCGAGCAGGTCATGCCAGTGCCGCTTTGGGTTACAGAGAGACTTGGGTACCTTTCTTGGAGGTTTTTGGTAGGATTAAGTGCAGGATCAGGGCCCTATTGCCTGGCTCTGGCCCTTTCAAGTCAGACCTGGAGGGCAAAAAGCACTTTGGAGAAGTGGCTCCCGGCTAGTGGCTCCCGGACCCAGCAGCTTGGTGTCCTCAGTGGTGGAAGGCTGGTGTTGCTGCTCCTGGGAATGGTCGGCTCCGGGGTACTTGGCTCTGGAGGTGCGTGGCTCTGGGATGCTCAGCTCCAGGGACACTTGCATCCCTGATGCTTGCACCCCAGCAGGTGCAAAGCAGCCCTAGGATTGCTGCAGTGCATGTGGAGAGCAGGTTGGGGAGTAGTGGCAGTGGAGACAATGTGCCTAGCAGCTGTTTTAGGAAACCTGCTCCCTTAGCTCTGGTCTGGTATGCGAACCGAAATACTGTGGGCTGTTTGGCAGAGCCACATGGTGTGTGGCATGTCTGGTGGGACTGATTAGAAATGCATGGCAGGGAGGGGAGGGGGTTGGACAAACTGCGCCGGGCTCACACCGATGCCGACTGCATGCTTGGCCAGTGCTGAACATCCTGCTTGTTTGGGGGATGCTGCAACAAGATCCTCAGGAATCCTGTGGTTTGCTGCTGGGGAGATGTCGGGGGCTACAGAGAGAGCACCTTTGTGCCATGGCTCCGGATGGGTGAGGAGCTGAAGGAGGGTTTGAAACTGTCCTGCAAGTTGGGGCTTTGGAAATAAAACCCCCAGAGAAGGACATTTGGGCGCTGAGGATGAGCATCCACGAGAGCCCCTAAGAGTGGACCCAGCAGCTCCTTTGGGGCAGAGCCGAACCAAAGTTGTGCTACAGGCTCCAGCACCTTGGGGTCCTCTTGCTGGGCCTTGGTGCTCCTGGGTTTCCGTCATCATCCTCCGGGTGGGCAGATATTTGCTCCTATTACTGACAGCATGTGGGTCGCAGCGATGGGACAGGCTCCCACAGTGCTGTGGGAGACGTCTCCCCCAGAGAGGCCCTTATGGCAAAAGCAGCGCTGGAGGCCATCATCGAGCCTTGATTTGTCCCCACTGGGGAGAACTTTGCTGTCTTTTCCCTGCCATGGGAGACAATTCCAGGGAGAAGGAACACTGAGGATTTCAAAGCCCCTAATTAAAAAGAATAATTGGTTTAAATATCAGAATTCCCTAGCCAGCTCACTGCTGGCTCCTTGTAAGCTGCTGA
>NW_010417969.1:49575-54287 GCF_000710305.1 Buceros rhinoceros silvestris | reverse complement strand
TTCCAACTGCTAATGCATGAGCTTGTCCCATGGGGCAAACAACCACAGGCGTGCCAGGTTCAGGATGCTCCATGTGCCCAGGAGATTTCCTCCCTCCCCAGGGCTGACGGTCCTACTGCTCTCTGTTCATTTTCCCTCTCTCCCTGCTTCTTTGGCAGCACCCTCCACTGTCCCCATCATGCACCAGGTGAGTGCCACGATGAGGAGCATCACACTCTCCTGGCCTCAGCCTGAGCAGCCCAATGGCATCATCCTGGACTATGAGATCCGCTACTATGAGAAGGTGAGCCGCATCTGCACGCCCGATGTCAGCAGCCCCGTGGGCTCCAGGCCGGCAGCGGTAAGCTTGAGTGGAAACCTTGTGATGGAGGGTGGGATGGAGCATGTGGAGATTGGTACCATGCTGCTGGGGAGGCTGCTCAGGTCCTGAGCTTGCTGAGAGAAACATCAATGAGCTCTGAATCAGGATTTTTGCTGGGAAGGGTCCAGGTGGTGGAACAGGAACTGGGTTGCCTGTGCTGGCTCTAGAGGGTGGGAGTGATGTGCAACCAGAGGAAGGGGAGCGATGCTGTGGCAGCAAATGCTAATTCCTCCCTCGTGGCAGAATTTTCTCCAGCACATCAGTGCCTGTTACTGCCTTGGCTCTGCTGTCTGCTAGGGTGTGCAGGGACCCGGAGCCTGGGGACAGCATCAGGAGGAAAGGAGGCAGATGATGAGGACTGGTGAAGGTTATCAGGGTTGTCCCTGTCCCAGGTCACTGCCTCCTGCCAGGTCCTTTCACTGGCAGCCGTCCTTCCCCGCAGGGGACATGCTCTCGACTCCTGCAGTGAACTGTGCCGAGCCCAAGCTGTTCCATCCCTCCTGCATCTTGCCAGCTTTAATGAATTCTTCTAAATGTGAATAATTAGATGATCTCACCAGCAGCCCCTTTACAGCAAGTCACCGGGGAATGTTGCAAAAAAATGAGATTTGAGACGCATGAGATTTCTGCCAAGGTTTGGCACAAGGACCCCTGCCAGCAAGGCAGGGACCGTAAGGACTAGGGCGCTCAGCAGAGGCAAGCTGCCCTTGAAGCTGCTTGAGTGGGGGCTTGTAGGGTGCGTTATGGTGTTTCTGTAACTGCATGATGTTTCTGAAATGTGCAGGGATAATCAGTGGTTGGAAGAGGAGGAATATGCTGCTCATGAGTGTTTTCACTCTGGATGCTCTTATTGTTTACCCCCACTGTTCTATGCTCTTCACTATGGTGAGACCCGGGTGGCTGCCTGGGAGGCACATGCTGCGGGGAGCTCCCCAGCTCCTCAGAGGCCAGGCAGAGCTCATGGGACCTGTTCCCATGGCATCCCCTGTGTCAGGGATCGAGGGCAACAAGGACAGTCTGAGCTGCCCTGCCCAGGCTCTCGTCCTTGTCCTCCTGGAGCAGAACCAGGACCACCAATTTATTGCCCTGCAGATAAACCTCATCCCTGCCACCAACGAGGATGGGTGGGCTGCAGGGCGCATTGTCCCCATCACTGCCTCCTGTCCCTGCTGACCATCTCTCTTGTCTGTGCCCACAGGACCACAATGAGTACAACTCCTCCATGGCCCGTAGCCAGACCAACACGGCCAGAATCGAGGGGCTGCGACCCGGCATGGTGTACGTGGTGCAGGTGCGAGCCCGCACCGTGGCTGGCTATGGCAAGTACAGCGGGAAGATGTGCTTCCAGACGCTGACGGATGGTGAGTCTGGGAGGGGGGGACAGGGAGGTGAAGGGGGTGATTGTCTTTTCAGCAACAGCTTTGGGCTATAATTGGATTAAACGAACTTGTTTCGGCAAACCTCTCCCAGCGGGCAACGTGGCAAAAGCCAGGTGATTTATAGCGGTATCTTATTAATCGCTAGCTGGAGGAGTAATCTGCTTTAAATCTCTTCACTGTTTTCTCCTCCACTGTTTAGCTGCTGTTATGTCTTTCCTGCTTCTGACTGTGGTGACAGAGTCCCTCTGCTATTGGCCTGCAGAGCCGGGCATGGTGGGGAGGAGAGAAAGGTTGTAGACCCCTGGAGGAAGGACCCTGGGATGCTCTCCTGGGATGAGCAGATCGGAGCCATCAGGGCAAAGCTCGAAGGGTCAGACCCGTTACTGAAAGCTGATTTCCCACTCCAGGTGGTGTGTCAAAGGGAAGGGGCCAGCTCACGACCTTCACTGGCTTCTTCTGGCCTCCCTGACATAGTCATGCTGTTGTTCCAGCCCCAGCCCTTCCCTGCACCCACAGACGCTAGATTGCTTTAGAGACTCATAACTCATGGGAGGGTTTTCATTAACCTCAGCTTCAGGGCTAATCCAGAAGTCAGTGAGTGAAGCAAGGCTCATTTTGTGGTCTTCGTACCCCTGAGGCAGCTGAAGTTCCTGCAAGGATCCTCTTCCCTGGTGCTGCTGGCATGGTTCCTGCTCTGCTCTGGGGACTCTCATGGGTCCCAGCCCTGCTGCCTGTCTTTCCTAAAACTTTTCTTCTTTTCCAAAAGCAGGTCACCCCATGCTTGCATGCATGTCAAGTGCCAGCTGTGGGGGGAAGATGAAAATCACACAGGATGACTGAAGGGAAGGAAATGATAATTACCCCCCCCAATGCTTCAAATATTCAGGATTAGAGAAGCGAGAAGAAAAATCCTGCCTCAGATAAGCAATTAATTGAAATTTAATAAGAATGGGTAGTGTAGATTATTAAATAATAATTGATTGTTAGATGAGAATTTCTCAGGATTTAAGCAGCGTGCAAGAGAGAAATCTAGTTGGTAGTAATTAACTGCAGAGTAGAAAAATACAGATAAAAGGGTGCTGTTGGAGTGAATTTAATTTTAACCCTTGCTTGCGGCTGCTGGCACAGCCTGGTAGACCTTGCTGGGAACAGTTGGAGAGGGGAGTGTTTCTGGAGAGCTGCAGAAGCCCCAGGAACATAGGATCTGCTGGGTACTGCCTTCTGTGGGTACTCACTCCCCTAATGGGGAAGGGCAAGAGAGGGGGAAAACACTTGGAGGTACCACGTGCTTGGTTCCTCCAAGCATGTCCTGTCCTTCCTGTGCCACCTCAGCTTTCACCCCAGCCTGCCGCTGAAGGACGAGATGGTGGCCGAGGGGACACAGAGAGTTTGAGGGAGGGTCAATATGGAAGGGATGCTGTGTTCCGCTCTGCAAAAGGAGTTGTTGGCTTGTGCCATCTGTTGAGATGTAAAAACTTACCTGCGGACCTGCAGTGAAGGTGCTCGAGTTCTCCTGGGCCTCACAAGTTAATCTCAAGGTTAACTGTTGCATGGTGGAATCTGGTGTCTAATATGGGTGAACTGGCACAGTCCTCCCTGGCTGGTTTGGTTATTAATGTCTTTTCTCTTCCTGCTCTACTGCAACTTGTAGGAACTTTGTGTCTGTGAGACCTTGTGTTAAATTTGGTCAAAAAATGCCCAATTATTGAGGGAAGAGAAACTCCAGAGGCACAGACAAAGCCACCTTGTGAATCTCGTTTCTTCAGGAAACTGGGCCCACACACATTGCTTTGACTTCATTCCCAGGACCTTCTCTTCCGTATTTTTAACCCAAAGTATGTGTGAGCCAAGTGTGACAATCCTTCCCCGTGCAATGCAGCACCGCCTTATCACCTGCCTCAACCAATGCTCCTGCCTGGACATCCCCCTTGTCCCCCCACCCTTCCATGGGAGCAGCAGCCATGGAATCAGAGGGGGCTTTACAGGACCCCTTTTCAGGAGGCTGCTCTTACTCCATGAGCATGCAAGGGAGAGTTCACCCAGTCCCTCTTCTCTTGCAGATGACTACAAGTCGGAGCTGAGAGAGCAGCTGCCTTTGATTGCGGGGTCTGCAGCAGCCGGAGTGGTCTTCATTGTCTCATTGGTGGCCATTTCCATTGTCTGCAGCAGGTGAGTCCCCATGGGATGCTGGGTCCTTGGAAGGTGGAGGTGGTAAGATGTAGCTGGGAGAGATTTGGGTTGGGAGAGGAGGGTTGGGGGACCCAATAGCTGGAGAGAGAGCTGAACTGCCACTGCTCACTGAGTGTTGCTGGCAGGGGAGAGCAGTCTGGGGCTATCGCCAGCCATTGCTCCCTCAAGCCTGGTTGTTTCCTCCTCTGTTGTGCCAGGAAGCGCGCCTACAGCAAGGAGGCGGTGTACAGCGATAAATTACAGCACTACAGCACCGGGCGAGGTGAGTGGGGAAAACTGGTCGGGGGAACACTCCTAAACCTGCACCCAGCGTGTGCCCCACTCCTCCGCCTTCAAATGTGCATGGTGAGGGGATGAAAGTCCTGTGGGACAGATGGAGAGGGCTGTAGGGAGGGAGTAGAGATGGCCACAGCTGTGTGTCCTGGTGTCTGTGGGGGTTTTGCAGTGTGCAGCGTTGCAGGTGGGAAGGGAAGAGCAACAGGGGGGATTTGGGGGGTGGGGATGGATTTGGGGGGTCAGGAATATGTAAGGGGCAGGAATAAGGGCATGAGAAGAGGATACTGTGAAGACTGTCAAAGGGACAAGGGAAGAAGAGAGACAGTGTGTGGAGAGCAGATGAGGTCCTGATTTCCTGCCACAGGCTCTGCCCGGGCCAGGGACAGTGCCTGGCTGCTCTTACCACTAAAGGGGCTCTGGATTTTGGGAGTGTGGCTGGGGAGTAGGGGATGGTGACCAGCATTGCTGCTGTCCTGGACGTGTGGCTGATGCTCGCCCTGCACTCT
>NW_010417969.1:45479-49506 GCF_000710305.1 Buceros rhinoceros silvestris | reverse complement strand
GTGGTGCACAGCATTGCTGCTGTCCTGGACGTGTGGCTGATGCTCGCCCTGCACTCTGCTCTGAGAAGAATGTGTGGCCAGTGACTGGGAAGGTTTAACTGGCTTTGGGCTGCTGATCCTCTTGGCAAACAGCTAGGAAAGCCTGAGATTGCGGAGCCTTTTCCTAAGACACCTTTGCAGTTGGTGGAGCTCCACACCAGAATAAATTTGAGGCATCTGTTGTGTATAACATGTGCTCAGGTGCTCCTTCAGCTCCTGGTAATGCAGCCAGCGGGTTGCTGTGATTGCTGGAAATGGTAATAGAGCAGCAAAGCAGCAGCTCCAAGAGGTGAGGAATTGTCACCCAATGCCTGTGGGTTCTGTGCCCCATCTCTGTGGGGGGTAAATCCCTTTTACACTCACCCAGAGATGCCTCCCAGTGCATTTTGCTGCCTTGTGGGGAAAAAACCATTCCTGGGTCCTGGTCATCTGCTTGGAAAAAAGCATGGTGGCAGGAAGGAGGAATGGGTGAAGGACTGCTGGGGAAGAGGGAAGCAGGATGGATGAGTGGAGGGAAGAGATGGAGATGGAGCAATCTGCCTGGCAGAGAAAAACAGGAGAGCTGACAGAGACAAACAGGGTTTGGAGGCAGCCAGGAGAGCCCAGCAAAGCCGGTAACAGCACACTGGATCTCTTTGGACCTGATCAGCTTCATACCAAATCCTCCCAATATGATGGCAGGGCTGTGGAGGGCTGTAAACTTCCTGTTTTCCAACCATCACCAGGTTATTCTTAAATACAACGGACCTGTGCTTTTTCTCCCCTTTTTCCTGTGTTTCTGCACCATGGGTGGCAGGGGAAGATTTATTTGATGCCTGATGGTTGAAGCCACATTGAGCTACAGGTGGGCTTGTTTTTCCCCTATTTTCCCCCACTTTCGAAACATTCCCTGCCCCACGTGCATCCCTAGCTCAGCCCAAGCACCCCAAAATCCATGGTGCTCAAACCAGGTAGGAAAACAATGGAGCAGGTGTCTGTGTTTAGGTTTTGAAGCTGGGTGACGTGGGGATTGCTGTCCGAAAGCCGGGGGTGCCGGGGCTGCTGGTCACACAGCAAAACCCTTTCAAGGTTAGCGAGCCTCCAGGTGCTTGATTATTGCAGACACTCAAGCAAAACAGGTGGGAAATTTGTGGTGAGCGACTAATGGAGTAACAAGTGCATCCGCCGGAACAAACCACCCACGTGTTTAGCGACATAGCAATTACAACCTCCCCAGCAGAGCCCCTCCGTCCGTCCCGGGAGCCCCCCGGCAATGCCGGCTGCCTGCCACTGGCAAGGACTGCCCCGGGTGGGTTTTGGGGTGAGATGGGGTCTACCATGTTGTCATTTCTCCTGCTTTATCTCTGCCACTGCTTCGCCCGGAGCTTTGAGATAGGGGAAACAGAGAAAGCCCTGCTGAAGCGGTGGTGATGCGGCCCGCAGGGTTTTTCTCTGTTCTGATGGTACTCATTCCCAAGGAAAAATGATGTCAGGAGGGACCTGATGCTGAAGTCAGGGTCACAGTGCAGACCACTTCAACTTTCCAAGAGTGATAAATAATTCGCTGTCGTCTGCAGTAGTGATAAATGGCCTAATCCAGTTTCTAGGAGTATTGGGGCAATTTTAAAAGCACAGAGCTCTCTGTGCAGGCAGGCTCAGTGTGGGTTGCCTTTGATGCTGCACTCTGGTATCTGGTGTTTCGCCCAGCTTTTACCGGCAACGACGAGCTGGTGGCTGAGGTTTACAGAGATGAGTAATGGGTTTAGGTGCCCTAATCACGCTCATTCGGATGGGATGGGGAGTAGGGTGGAACTGAGCCTATGGGAAGACCCCAAGGCACATCTGAGGGTGTTTGAAAAGCAGCCTGTGTTGACAGTGGGCAGGAAACTTTGGCATTATTGTCTCCTTTATTTCTTCAATATTTTGATCAGTGAGTCAGTCTTGGTTACGATCCTGTAAATCCCTTTGTAATCCTGGCTGGAGCATCAGCTGCTCTTGTAAAGAAATTTATGGGGTAGTTAAAGTGTATGAGACAGAGCCGTAAAGGGATTTATGAACTGGGAGATGCACAGATGGCTTCATTGCAGCCTTCCCTCCCCGCCTCCAAGGTGCAGAGCTTTTGCCCCGAACGCCTCCTTTTGGGGATGAGGATTCTTACTGCATGGTCCGTCCCAAGTCCCGGGAGTCCTGCAAGTCCTCGGTTTTGCACCAGCAGTGCCCCACTGCGAGGCTTTCATGCCTCCTCTGGAGTTATTTTTCCTGCAAAGTTGCAAAGCAGCTGGGAGCTGATTTAGATTTGCGGTGTGGAGCAGTGCAGAGGTGATGCCATGGTCTGTGTGTTTGTCTGCACATGAGCTTTAGAAGGACTCTGGGAAGTGCCAGTGTGATGGCATCATGGCCCTTGGCGAGGTCCTTAACATTGTCATCAAATGCTGTTAATCAGCATAAGGGAAGGGGCCTGGGCAGCTGTGTTCCTCCTGGTCTCCTCCAGATATGACCCTGAGGTGCTACTACTCCATCCCTGGTCCTCTTTTTGGGTGAGAAATGGCATGGAAGGCTGAACCCCATGGGGGTCCAGAGTTCATTCTGAGTCCCCTTTGGGGACCATGGTATAACGCCAGTGCCCGCCAAGCCCTGGGGGCAGCAGTGGTTGCGCTCTGCCCCACGTCTGTTTGCTCTGGAAGACCCAGGGCATCCAAACATGATCTCTACAAACCCCATTTGGGGCCTTTGGGGGCCTATTTTGGTTTTCCCCCCATTTGAAAAGAGCAAGAGCCCACTTGCTGCACCCACCTGTGGCATGGCCAGATCCTGCCACTGTGCATTGCCCCCGTGCAAGAGACCTCCCACTTGTCACAGAGGCTGGCCAAGCTGTATTTTTTGCCTCCATACAGGTTGTTGATTATAATTGCTACACTCTGTCAATTTAGTAGGCACCACAGTGCTATCAGAGGCCTTTCTGGGTAAATAAATACTTCTTCACTAATGCATGGAGCCTCGTAAAGCCCTCACCATGAAGTCAGCTAATTGTAGTGCATGTCTGTAACTGCTTGCCTTTGCCAGGGAGGAGGAAGAGGAAGGATAGTGTCAGAGGAGCAGAGAGAGAGGAGGGGATGCAGGGGAGGGTTGGCTGGAGAGGGGAGACCAAAGAGGACAATAAGGGTCTATGGAGGTGGCACAGGTGGGCACAGTGATAGCAGCCATCTTAACTGTATGGTGTACGTAGGGCATGAGGTGTGCCCAGTTCCTGACCATGGCACAGCTGCTCTTTGTTTCTCTCCCTTTTGCCGTTGCTCCCATATTTTTTGCAATAAGGGTCTCCAGGAATGAAGATCTACATCGACCCTTTCACTTATGAGGACCCCAACGAGGCAGTCCGAGAATTTGCCAAGGAGATTGACGTATCCTTTGTGAAGATTGAAGAAGTCATCGGAGCAGGTGGGTCTTGCTGTTCCCTGTCACCCATCCCTCCCTCCCTCTCTGCAGCTGTGAAGCAATATTCTGGGGTTGCATATGAGGTTCTTCACTGGGAAACTCTCAAGGAAGCCTTGAGACATCAGCTTTTCCTAGGGCTGTGATGGGTTAGGGCCGACACGAGGTTGGTTTCTGCTCCCGACGTTCCTTTGAGATGGGAAAGACTCCATGAACACATGCACTGGGTGACTGTGGGGCCTCTTGGGATTTCCTACTTGGCTTTTCCGTGAGATAACAAGAAAAAAACAGATCTCGCTCTAGTCTGTGCCATATTCCTATACATATGTATATATCACACACATGCACGTATCTGTATGTCATCTGTGCTGCTTTTATTGCCATGTTTAAGTAACTGTGTCCTACTCACAGAAGAGAAAGTGAGAAGCTGGGGTGGAAGCTGCAAAGAAGCAATGAGCTAGCTTGGTCGGGATCAAGTTCAGTGATATATCAGCTGCTCATCAAGGCAAAGTGGCTGCAAACTTGGCTTAAATGTAATCCCTCCACAAGAAAATTTTGCCTTGCTGAAGGAAAAGCT
>NW_010417969.1:43329-45364 GCF_000710305.1 Buceros rhinoceros silvestris | reverse complement strand
GAAAATGAGAGGACGTTTTCTCTGTATTTTAAATCAGTGAGCAGCAATGAAAACAGCCCAATTATTTTCCATTTCAAGATAAGTGATGTGCAAAAAGGCAACCGTGATTCTCAGTGCTGACACCTTATATTTGATGTAGTCGTTAAAAGTTGGTGCTCTTGCCCTGTAAATACTTCTTGCTGGGGTTTGCAAGAGTGGCCTCAGTCTCTGCTTCCGTGCTGCCCGTGCTGGGCTCTTGTGATGGCATCCTCTCTCTCTCATCTCTTGTGATGGATACCTCTCTCTCTGTCCGTGCTGGGCTCTTACCGCCTTGAAAAGGGTTGCAAGCCCAAACATGTCCTCAGCAGCGGACATCGCCCCTTTTAAAGAGGGCAGATGAGTAGATTTATAGAGGAGAGCATTGTTGAAGTGTTAACGGGCTGGCATTTCTCAGCCAGCTGGTTTGGAGATCAAGCAGCTCAAGGTGCTCTTACTCTTCGCAATGTGTTACGTGGAGGAGGAGGAGGTGATAGCGGATGGTCTTGCACTTGCAGGGGAGTTTGGAGAAGTGTATAAAGGACGCCTGAAATTGCCTGGCAAGCGGGAGATCTATGTGGCCATCAAAACGCTCAAAGCTGGCTACTCTGAGAAGCAGCGCCGGGATTTCCTGAGCGAGGCCAGCATCATGGGACAGTTCGACCACCCCAACATCATTAGGCTGGAAGGGGTGGTGACCAAAAGCCGACCAGTCATGATCATCACAGAGTTCATGGAGAATGGGGCCCTGGACTCATTCCTGCGGGTAAGATGAGATGGGGCTGTATGGGCTGTTGTTCAGCTGTGGGATTTGGGAATATGATGTTGGCATCCCATCCTGTAAATCACTGTCTGTTTACTTAGCTTGGGAGCTGGTTGCAGTGTGCTGTACACCCCAAAAACACGGGTGTTCTCTGCTTTAGTCAGGCACAGAAGGGCAGGTGGATAGACCTCTGGGGGGATGTGACATCATCCCAATGTTGGGGGTGAGCATCTCTGGTCTCCTGATAGGGTCTGCACGCTCACCCCTGTGCCTGCTCCTTCCTGTTGCAGCAAAATGACGGGCAGTTCACAGTGATCCAGCTGGTGGGGATGCTCAGAGGAATTGCTGCCGGGATGAAGTACCTTGCAGAGATGAATTATGTGCACCGAGATCTGGCTGCCAGGAACATTCTGGTCAACAGCAACCTGGTGTGCAAAGTGTCAGACTTCGGCCTCTCGCGCTACCTGCAGGATGATACGTCTGACCCCACCTACACCAGCTCCTTGGTATGTACTACCTCTTGCAAGGTTTTGTCTTGCCCATCATCCTCTGTGCCTGCCCTGCACCCACTGCCTTGCTGGACCTGGGAGAAGGTTGCTGGATGTATGCCCTAGAACTTCTGTCATGGGTGGGAGCATCTCAGGAGGGTTCCCACCACATATGCTTGTCACTCAGAGACCCTGGCTGTGGTTCCCACTCATCATCATCTTTTTCCTCCTTTCTCTTCCTTCCTTTTATGAGTTTTCCGCTGCCCTCCTTTCCCAGGCACCTTCCTGCCCTTGGTTGTTTCCAGATAAGCCTCTTCCCTCTTGTTTCTGGAGGGAAGGTGCATGGAGTCATCCCTGGAGAGATGGGAAGGGGAGGCAGGCAGATCACAGTATCTCCTGACAGCACAGTGATGGCATTGTAATTCTCCTTCCCCCAGCACTCCAGGTCTGGTCTGCCTTCCCCTGTTGGAAACTTGTTCCAAGCATTAATTAAAGAGACGAGCCTAATGGGAGAGCTGCTCTTCGCCAGCCACTCTTCTTGTCCTTAATTGACTCATTCATACGTAATGGCAGCCCCACTCTCTCCTTGCTCCCTGCTGCCCCAGGGGACACCCAGCTCCCCACCATGCTCCTGTCAGCGAGCTTGCCAAGACCCTTAGTAGCATAAAGGATGATCAGAGGAGAAGGTGATGAGCAACCCGTTGGCCTCATCTAATCAATTAAATTAAAAGAGCATGCACTGGGTGCAAGCACAAGGCTGCACCGGCTC
>NW_010417969.1:41137-43228 GCF_000710305.1 Buceros rhinoceros silvestris | reverse complement strand
TGTCTTGGGCTGTCGAGCTGCGCCTAGGCACTGGGGCCAGCTCCAGCCTCCAAAATGGGAAATGTCCATGGACATGCCTTTAAGGCTGACTTTGTGTTTTGGCTCAGCTGCAGCCCCTTGCTCCTCATCCCCTCCTTGTGGGATGTTCTCCCCCACCACAGACATGTCCCACTCCCTGCCCAGACCGGTCTTGCAGGCCTTCGAACAGACACCCATCACTTACTTTTTGCTCAAAGACCCCAGCAGTAAGTGCTGGGATGAGGCAGGCGTCAAGTAGCCTTTCCCCACCTTTAGAGATAAAAGAGATTATCTCATCTGTGCTTTTATTTAATTTAGGCCATAATAGACTTACCCAGCAGCTGGGAAGTGATGCTGTGCTGCGATTACATCACTCTACCTCCCACAACAGGTTTTTTGCTCTGGGGAAAAGGCAGGAAAAACAACCTAGCAGTTAATTTCTCCCTTTGTAGTTATTCAAATCAAATTTTTTGCCATTCATCCTTCAACAGCAGCTGACGCTTTGTCGGAAAGGCTATGGAAAACAATTGTGCTAGATGATTTACAATGCAGTTCTGCCCCAAGTAAATACTGTGCATTTCAGTGTGTTCCAAGTCTCCTCTGGGGCTTAAAGGTATTTAGCTTTTTGCCTGCCACCCCAAAGGTGAGACTGGAAGGACCTTCCAGCAGCTGTGGGAGCCCAGATGATACCGCAGAGGATTAAGATACTCTTAGGTTAGACTCTGTTTCCATTGATGGCCAAGGGATAGGGATACCTGTGGCTCCTTACCTGAGATGAACACTGGCGCAGTCCTGCATAGCCTTTATCATCTGATATTTCCCTGGGAAGGGACCTGGGGACAGGCCACTGATGTGCTGGGTCCTGCAAGACAGCTGGAGCAAGAGGGTGTCACTTGGGGGTGACACCTGAGTGGGGTAAACCCATGGATGAACTCTTTTTCATGGAGGTGTTCTTGGATCCTGACTACTCGTCCCATCAGATATCACCTGCCCACTCCTCAGCAGGGTCCCAGGGACCAATGGCCAGGGGTGTGAGGGATGGCCCTGAACGTGGATGGCAGGTGTCTGGGCTCCTCTGCCAAGGGAGACATTTCTCAGCTGCTTTCCCTTTTTACACAGGGGGGGAAGATCCCTGTCAGGTGGACAGCACCAGAGGCCATCGCCTACCGCAAGTTCACCTCGGCCAGCGATGTCTGGAGCTACGGCATTGTCATGTGGGAGGTGATGTCGTTTGGAGAGAGACCCTACTGGGACATGTCCAACCAAGATGTAAGCACTGGGGGTCATACACACACCCCCACCCCCACACCCCCCAGAGCTGTGTGGGGCTCGTTCTCAGAAGAAAGCCCTGCCTGAATAGCTGTCTCCTCCTTCCTGGAGCCTTGGCAGTGCTCGGTTTTCAAGATGAAACAAGCTGGCGAGTGAGAGGATGCAAGAAGGGAAATTGGAAAGAAAAGCCGGTGGGCTGGTAATTGGACTTCAGGAAGCTGCAGGGCCTTTGAAAATGTTCAGAGGGTTTATGAGTGGGGAAAGAGCTTTGGTAGTTTGACTGCTGTACTCTGATGTGATGTGCTGAGATAATGAGTGGCAGCTCTCTGCCGGGAGGAACTGTAGTGTGCGGATCATCAGAGCGGAGATTAACCTCTGAGAGACCCAGCTCCACTGGAGCTGGGAGTGTCTCCTCCTTCTCCCTTTGCTGATGATCAAATGGGCTGGCGGCTGCCTTCCCGGCCTGTGGCAGCACTGCCTGTAGCACCTCTGCCTGCTCGTGCAGCTCGGCTTGGAGAGAGGAGCGGTGCGGGTGGCTCACCCACACGGTGGCTGCCGTGTTCCCTTGTCCTCACGTGCTGCTTTCTCCCCTACTGCCCTGCAGGTCATCAACGCCATTGAGCAGGATTACCGGCTCCCACCGCCCATGGACTGTCCCGCTGCCCTGCACCAGCTGATGCTGGACTGCTGGCAGAAGGATCGCAACACCCGCCCGCGCTTCACCGAGATAGTTAACACCCTTGATAAAATGATCCGCAACCCGGCAAGCCTCAAAACTGTGGCTACAAATACACCTGTGGGAGG
>NW_010417969.1:38221-40991 GCF_000710305.1 Buceros rhinoceros silvestris | reverse complement strand
CGGTATCCCAGGCTGCGGCAAAGGCTTCCCAAGGGGCTCATGCTGCTGGGAGGAAGGACAGGAATTCATAAATTGTTTGCCAGGCACAGGAGAGTTTCTGTCTTTGCTCTGCCTGACAGTCAGTCAAAGAACATGTAGTTTTCAGCCAAGCAATGGCAATAATTCTTTGCTATTGATTCTTTTTGTAATGTGTGACCGTATGGGCGGAGTGTCTGCTCTGCCGGTGCCTCTGTCCCTTTAGCTCCTGCAGCTGGATTACAATGTGTGGGTTTGCAAAGCGCTGCCTGGCAGAGCAGTATTTCCATGGGACAGGCCAGCCACATGGCCTTGCTTGTCTCAGGCACGTGCCAGGAGCAGACCAGGGCCAGGGGGAGCACAAGTGTGCAGGGGGTTGAATTGGGGAGCATGTCTGCGCACCCGCTGGGCTCATGTATGGTAGTGGCAGCCCTTCAGTGCCAGTCAGGCTTGTCCCAGCAGTGTGTCCTGTTGCAGGCCTTCTCAGCCCCTCCTCGACCGCTCCATCCCCGACTTCACTGCCTTTACCTCAGTAGATGACTGGTTGAGTGCTGTGAAGATGAGCCAATACCGGGACAGCTTCCTGACTGCTGGCTTCACCTCCCTGCAGCTCGTTGCCCAGATGACATCCGAGTGAGTTGGGTGCCGTGCCAGGGCTGCCTGAAAGCTTGATGCTGCTCGGGGCGGTTTGGGGTTGTGGGGAGATGGGAAGGTCAGTTCAAGGCACCTGCAAAGGAAGGATGTGAGCGTCCATCACACTGGTCAGCAGAAGCACCCTGAGTCGGAGTTGGCCGCATTCACTATCTGGGGTCAGTGTGAGGGTATCTCCCTGCTCTTGGTCCCACCTCGCCCCCAGTGATGCTCAAGGGCTGCGCTTGGGCTCTGGGGCTGTTCTTCTGCTGAAAGGCATTGACCAGCTGCGCTTACATCCCTCACCTCGCTTAGTGTAAAACAGGTACACCAATGCTCAACTACCCACTAATATTCCTCCATCTGTCTGTCTGTCCTCCAGAGACCTCCTGAGAATAGGGGTGACTTTGGCTGGGCACCAGAAGAAGATCCTGAACAGCGTCCAGTCCATGCGAGTACAGATGAGTCAGTCTCCAACCTCGATGGCATGACGTCCCTCATTCGACGGGGAGGGGATGGGGAGGGTACACAGCGGAGGGTCAGAGGTGGGAGGGGAGGAACTGACAGGTGCCACAGGGCAGTGTTTGGAGAGATGCTGCCACTGCCTGGGGACTGTGAGCGCAGATGAAGGACGTTCCTGGGACTCATCTCTAACTGGTGACTTCCGTTCCTCACCAACAGAAGCACACTTACCAATGTCATGAGGAACAGCGTATAAATACATATAAATATGTACAAATCATATATTTAAAAAACAAAACAAAAAACCACAAAAAACAATGAAGACAAACCAATGTGCGTTGGGAAAGCAAACCCAAATCCTAGAGACCAGACTCCAATCCCACCACCAGTGAGCAGTGGTCGAAACTGAGAAGGAGGAAGGGGCTGTTGGGGAATGGAGGGGCGTGAGATGGAGCATCCCATCTGGAGAAACCACCTTCCTTTTCTTTTCTGCTTTTGCCCTCCCTCCCCGCCCTGGCCCTCCCCGCTTACTCCAGTCCCCTCTCTGCTCATGGACCAGATGGAAGTGTTCTCAGACGTCTCCACAGCTCCCTGCCGTCCTACCCTGGTGCCGCTCTGGCAACTACCAAAGGACTTCGCTGACCACTGCATGGGGGATCCGACTCAGTCCAGTTAATGTCTTCATATTGAAGAAGAGATGTACCTTCAATAGAAAACCTTGGGTTTTTTTTCTCTTTTGCTTGCATTTTTTTTGCAAAAAAGAAAAAAAAGGATTAAAAAAAAAATCCATCCTGGAAAACGGAGAGGTGTTCCCGTGTGTGTGTGCGCTTGTGCGTGTGTGTACGTTGTCAACCTACCGTGGACTCACTGCTTGTCCGTAACCGAAGATCGCTGCCGACTCTGCGGCCGGCTGGTTCACAGCCCGGGGTGGGCCAGGGGTTGTGCCTGCAGCCCCTGGGAGTGGGAGGTGGCAGGGAAGCGCCCAAAGGTGAAGCATCCTGCAAGCGGGGAGGAGGACGCCAAGGGCCGGCCAGCGTGGCAGGGACGGGATGGGACAGGACTGGAGGAGCTGCCGTGTGGTTGTGACTGGGTTGGTGACTGCTGGAGAAGGAGGAGAGATGCTCTGGGAAACAGACTGCTAAGGCCTCCAGAGCCTTGGTGATGTGTGGAAGATGACTATGGAGGACATTTTCCCCCCATCTTGTGGACCTAAGGATGTTGATACTGATTTACAGACAGGTTTCATGGCTTCAGAGGTAGGTCCATTTGTCTTGTGTGCCTCTCTGTCCATCCGTCTGTCCTTCTCTGTGTTTTTCTGCTCGCTTCCTTAAAGCCTTTCCCGGTGAATGTTACCCCATGTTTGATTTGAGTTTTATGTTTTTTTGTTCCACTGTTGGGCTCCTTTGCAAATTGATCTAGTTAAAATTACTAGACGTGTGTCAGTGTTTACACAGAATATTGTAAGACTGGGCAATCTAATGTCCCTCTGTGGACCGCGCTAAGAGTTTATAAAATGAATGAACTCTTAATAAGGCTTTTACTTAGATGGTTGCGTGCAAGTTGTAATGATCCATCACCGCGCTTTTGCAGGCACCGCACTGGCAGCAAGCGGCAACAGTGTGTCGGGGGAGCAGCGGCGGGGGCAGGGTCGCCCGCCCACACC
>NW_010417969.1:33718-38021 GCF_000710305.1 Buceros rhinoceros silvestris | reverse complement strand
CCTTGAGGGCTGCCACTCCCTGCCGTAGTTTGGTGGTGCGGTGGCTCACGTGTGTACGAGAAACCCTCTGTCCTCCTCGTGCATGCCTCCCTCCCGTGGGGATGCCCCACATCTGCTTGCGCCATGGGGATGCCCTGCATCCGTCTGTGTGGTGGGCATGTCCCACATCCTTCTGCGCCATGGGGATGCCTCATCTCTGAACTGTGGGTTTGCCCCTTACCTGTCCTTGCCACGGGGATGCCCCATGTCCATCCGCACTATGGGATTGCTTGACATCCATCTGCACCAGTGGATTGTCCAACGTCCTTCTATGCCATGGGGATGCCTCACCAGATTTGCTTGCTGCCACCAAACATAAGGGGGCAAGTCCTTCCTCTGCCTGCTGCCATTGCCTGTCCACGTGCCCTAGGTGTCATCAGTGTCCCCTGTGCTGGAGCCATTGGGGTGCTCTCTGGCTGGGGTGACCCCTGTGTGTCCCATGGGGATGACAGCTGATACCACTAGCAGATGAAGGACCTGGGTGATGCAGTGCTCTGTACACCACCAATTTTATTCCTTTAATTGTCTAAGGAAGATGACCTGCCGTTCTGCTGAAGAACCAGAACTAACAAGATGCCGGAATGAGCTTGTTTCAAAGCACTGAACTCCCCCCAGAGAAAGAGGCAGAGAAAAACACCCCTTGTTTACAACAGCAGGGACTGCTCCTTGTCCTGTCTGATAGACGATCACTAATACCTCTCGGGATACTTGCGGCTCAAATCTGTATTCCAGGATGTTGTCACACCGAATACAACATGCAGATGGAGCGGGCGCCGTGCATACTAATACGCCGCCTCACCGCATTGATATTCGCTGGTGGTGAAGGATCCTTTGTGGGTTTTTTTATGATTTCTCTTTTATTAGAAGAAAGCGAAAGGTGTTTAAAGAAATGAATGACAGTGACACAGGCTAAATATCAAAACTCCACCTTTACGGCTCCCCTGTGCAAGCACCTGTGAGGCAGCTGTTCAAGCAGCCTCTCTCGGCATCCTCCCTGCTCTGCACCTGGGGCTGGAGGGACGATGTGACAGCACCACAGTCCGTTTTATATTAAAACCTTTAATATAAAGCACTCAGTCCTGCCTGTCCCATCCAGCAGACTGAGTACCCACAGGTGGGAAAACTGGCTGTCCAGGTGCTTGGATGCTTTCAGAGATGCTGAGTCCTGCTTTACATCTTGGGTCTGTTTCCTGGGGTGGACATCGGGAGGGTGTCTGTGGGCAGGCTTCTGGCCAGGAAGAAACTTGCACTGTGATTGCCAGCATGGGAGGGAAATACATCTGGGCCCCAGGACTGCCTCCGATGGAGCAGGGAGAGGCTTTTGGCCGAGAGCAGTGTGGCATTTGCATAGCGCGAGGAACAGGAGGGTCTATCCTGACCTCTTAAAATTTGCAGAATGCCTTCCAAACCCTCATTACTCCCTGATGATAGCTAACTCATCCCAGTGCTGGCCCACTCTTCTTTTTGTCTGGAAAGTAGGTACAACAGAGCTGTGCTGCATGTCAAGAGCTGGCCTGCTGCTCCACGGGCTGGGTGAGGATGGTAACAGCATTGTTGCTGGAAGTGATGCCTTCCAGACCAGTCTCAGCCCCAGAGAAGCTTTGTGCGCTATCCTAAGCTCATCTGTAGGGAGACCAACAGGAGGTCGGGGTGATGAGTCCCCTCATGAGATGACACAGGAACATAACAGTGCCCACTGGAGATGCCAGGGCTGTTGGGCTTTCCACCATACTGCTCTTTCCCAGGTAGCCAACATCTGACATCTCCCAGGCTGTGTTGTGGCAAGCAATTCCCATATCCCACCTCTTCTAACCAGCCCTTGCCACAAGCGTGGCATCTCTGCCTCGTGCTGGCGTTAGCGGGGTGAGTCAACCAGTGGTGTCTCAGGGGCCTGGAGATGTCCCATCCAGGGTCACCAGCAGCAGGTGACCAGGTCACCAGGTGCTCAGGGCTGAGCAGGGATTCCAAAGGTGGTGCTAACAAATCCCTTCGGTGATGAGGCATGGTTGCCCAAGAGGGTTGTTATCAATTGGTAGCCAGAGGAGGGCCACCACAGGCCACCTGCTCTCCTGCCTTTCAATAAAAGGCTTTTAATCCAAAATGAAAGAATTCACCAAAAGCTGTCTGTTTTCTGATCTGATGATGGAAAACAAGGGGGAAAGTGCAAAACAGCCTTTTTTTTTTTTTTTTTTTTTTTTTTTTTTTTTTTTTTTTTTTTTTTTTTTTTTTTTTTTTTTTTTTTTTTTTTTTTTTTTTTTTTTTTTTTTTTTTTTTTTTTTTGCTTTTTACTGAAAAAAATAGCATAGACTTCATCTATGTGACTCAGGTCAGGAGACTTCTGTCAGACCATTTTGTTTCTTCAGAGCTCGCTCTTTCAAGGGAAGTGTTTTCCAAACCGTGAAGCCTTTCTGTCCAGGAGTGACAGTGTTATCCCTGCCAGGCCATGACAGCAGAGTTGTGTGTCTTTAGACTAGCTCTTCTTTACCTTCATCAGATGCCAAGGGGGAAGCTTTTGCTGGGGTAGGAGATCTAGGATGCCACTGAAGAGGTGCCGCCTAAGACAAGGCTTGCAGCCAACATTCACTCCCTGCATCAGCAGGAGACGTCTGGGCACTTGGCTGTAGCCACGTGGCTGCACTGCCCAGGTCGTTTAAGGAGTCTGCTCCATCACTGATGTCATGGAGAAGCAATCAAGATGCTCTGGCTTTGCCTTGTGCAGTGATGGGGTGGGAGCCATAGGACCTGTAGCAAGAGAGTCTGCCTTACAGCTCCTGCTGCCTTTTTTGTGGACGAAGGAGTGATGCAAATTTGGATCTGTTTGATGCTTTGCCAACAGCAGGGGGCTCTGCCAAGTGTGGGGAAAGAACCAGTGAAAAAACATAAAGAAATATGAAGCCACTCATTATGGTCTAAAAATGAAAGCTCCCATTTCATGCCTCCTGGTCCACGCTGTGGTCAGTGTTGGAGTTCCTTTCTTTGATCCCAAAGGGGAAAGGATGGCTCTAAAAGTACTTTTCCCCCCAGAGTTTTGGTTTGCATAGGAAAAAAAGGAAGAAAAGGGCGTTTCTGATCAAAGTGAGCCAACTTTACAGACCTGTCCTCCAGGCTGGGCTTCATCCATCACACAGGATCTTGGAGGGTTCATCTGCCATGTGCTCACGCTGGGAGGTGCCCTTTGCTGGTGGACCCGGCTGAGGTGGATCCTGGCCCCCAACCACTGCTCGTAACTGAAGCTTGGCCACGGTGCCTTGCTCCTCTGGCTGCATCCCACCTCTGCACTGAGCAGCGGTGCACAGGTGTGGCTGCTTGCCTGTGTCACATTCAAGTGAGCCCACCTCGCACTCGCCCCGATCCCATCCCTTCATGGAAATACTTTGCAGTTGTCAGCTCCTTCTTTACATTTCTATGGCAACTGCGAAAATCTCAGCCCTTTTGTGTCTTTTTTGGTGCTTTTTTTTTTTTGGTGTGTGTCTGTGATAGCTTTGTCTTTTTTTTTGATGTAGCATTACATCAAAAAACAGACTTTTTGCTACAAAACCCCTGCCCTGAGCTTGTCCTAAGGTCTTGGTGTGAGAATCAGTGGGCAAGATATTCATATCTGTACTGGATTTTGGTGAGTGTGTGTCTGTGATGGCTTTGTCTTTTTTTTGCATGTAGCATTACATCAAAAAACAGACTTTTTGCTACAAAAACCCTGCCCTGAGCTTGTCCTAAGGTCTTGGTGTGAGAATCAGTGGGCAAGATGTTCATATCTGTACCGGATATTTCCGGCTGACTTCAAATTGCCCTCTCCCTTCTGCATCCTCTGGTGCCAGCCCTGCTACGTCACTCCCCTGTTCCTCCCTAAAAAAAGCCCCCACTGAAAATTCAGCTGCATTGTTTCCCTCTGGGCTTTGCTTGTCTTTTATACAGCCCCATCTCTGGCAAGACGCGCCACATGTGAGGGAGGAGGCATCAGCTTTCTCAATGGCAGTAATTAAAATGAGTTGTCGTGCTGCTGCAAGCAAAGGTGAACTCAGCCACTTGCACATCCAAGGCAAGAGCGAGCTTTTGAACATGGAAGAGGAGTGTGTATTAATAGCATTATTATGTGCCTCTTTCTAGAAAAAGAAGGAATCTGTTTTATGCCATTTAATGACCTTCAAATTAACAGTTCTTTGAAAGCACTTATGTATATTTAATTTTAAATGTTGCTGCAAGTCAGAGTGGGGCTTGCCATGAAAACAGCAGGCAGCTGGTTTTTAAGTAAGAGTGAGCTCAGACC
>NW_010417969.1:24756-33521 GCF_000710305.1 Buceros rhinoceros silvestris | reverse complement strand
TAGGAGAAAACAGGGCTATCGTACCCCTGTCCTCCTTCCCTTCTCCTCTGTCTCTGCTCCAGAAGTTTCCTATGCTCTGGCCTGAGCCCTGCAGGATCTCTTGTGCTCTCCACTGCTCCGCAGGGCGATGGCATCGCCCTGATGAGCCAGGGTGGAGGATGCTGCTTGGAGGTGTCTGATTCAGAAGAAGGGAAGGGTTGCTTTGGGATTGGTTTGCAGAGGTCTTGTTAACAAAGCTGGCTGCATCCATGCCTGCCGGCTGGGGGCATCCCCATCAGGGCCAGGGGAACGTTACAGCTGGCCCGTGGCCTGGGATAAATCATTGGGCATCACCTATGAAGGTTTTTTTTTGCACCACCACCAATGCCATTGTTTTGTGACGGGGACAGACACATTTGCATTCATTAGAGTCAGAATTAAGGCTTTTTCCTCTGATCCATAAAAGCTGCTGATACTGTTGATGTATTTGAGCCACTTTATGTTTGCTTGGAAATCATTACTCTTAAACATTGAATTTGACTTTTTGTTTTTAAAAAAAGGATCAATGGGTTTCTAAGATGAAGAATGGATTTACAGACCCTGTGGCAGATTTTCAGGCTCTCAAGAAACGTACTGTAGCTCCAAGGCCACCTGTCCTCGTTAAACTGCAGATGGAAAGGTGGGCAGTTTGGGCCCAGCTTTCACATCCAGCTCGTGCACTCATCCAGGTGCTGTGTGTCTTCTGCTCTTGTAACATCCCCACTGCGCGAGGAGCCACAGGAGGTTATTTAACACCCATGACATCATCTGCTTTGGTGCCTCTTCTGTGAAAGATCCTGCCAGGATGGATGCTGATCAAATTACAATCTGAGTGCCTTCCACGTTATTTTCAAAAAGCCTGAAGGAGACCTTCTCTGGTGGTTCCCAGTGAGTCTCCTCTCGATTTCAGAAGAGCCAGAAACTTCTCAAGCAGTGATAGAGGAGAGGCAAAGTCCACACCAATGTGACTCCCATGGCAAGTTGTTTCACCTGATCAGTGGTTTCTCTATTGCTCCCATTCCGACTTATGTTTTTCATAGAATTGGTTTGAGTTGGAAGGGACCTTTAAAGATCATCTGGTCCAACCCTTCTGCCACGGGGGAATGGCTGTGCCTATCCCAGCTGAGCTCAACCTCCTCCAGAATTTGTCTCTGGGAGGTGTGAGAGCTGCTGTTGTTGTGTTGTGTTGTGTTGTGTTGTTGTGTTGTGTTCTTGCAATTTTGAAGGGACCTTTAAAGATCATCTGGTCCAACCCTTCTGCCACGGGGGAATGGCTGTGCCTATCCCAGCTGAGCTCAACCTCCTCCAGAATTTGTCTCTGGGAGGTGTGAGAGCTGCTGTTGTTGTGTTGTGTTGTGTTGTTGTGTTGTGTTCTTGCAATTTTTTATGCCCTTGGGCTTTGGTTCTGCATCTGTGTCTTGAGGGAGGTCTGCTGGTTTGTGTCCCTCAGTCACTGGACCTTGATGGGCTGTTGCCATCCCAGGATTTGGCGTGAAAAGAGAAGCAGACACCGCTGCTTTGGTCAGGAGAAGACCTCCTTTACTTTGTGTGGTAGGAGGAGATGTGAGATGGGAACCAGGCGCCTGCCTTTGGGGACTGTGAGCATCCATGGCGTTAAATCTGGTCTCTTGTTTCACATCAGAGAAGGAGATTGGTGCTGGGGAGGGGAATGCATCTGCATGTGGTGACCATGGTGGCCTTCACCTGGGCTCTTCTGGGTTGTTAGAGCTTCTGGCACTCTGGGGACAGTATCCTGAGGCCATCCACTTTTTCTGGCTGTCCTCCATGGAGCTGCATCATGAGCATCCCTCCAGCCTGGGCATAGCTGCCTGCTTCCTCCTCATCTGTGTCTGAGCATCTGCACTGCTTCTGCTCTCCTTCCTCTGGCCATTGGCATTTAAATCACCTTAAGCCCCTGGCTGTCCATCCTCTGCTGCGTGTCTCTGCTGTAGTGGCTGTTTTAGGTGTATCACTGGGTCCCAGCAGACCCTAACGTACAGCCAGAAAGTGATGGAGAAACCAGCTACACTGCTAGATGAGATGACTATGGGTAGGATGGCCCCAGTGGTAGCAGAGACAGGATGGCGCTGAGGTCTCCCGGCCCATCTGCTGGAGGATGTTAATCTGAACAAACCAGCCAAATTAATTTTAAGTGGATTAGCTGAACTCCTCTCATTCCCAAAATGGACACGCCCTTTTGGGGTGGACCTGGAAGAGGATTAGGCAAAAATCTGCTTAAGGCTGTGTTAATTCTAGATAAGTGTAGGGGGATTAGCGCCTATCCACTTAAAAAAACTAATTGCAGTGAACGTGTTTTTCTGTGTCCACAAGTAAACAGCAGCTTTCCCTGTCCACTGGCCCAGGCTGTGGCTTTCCCTTCTCTGCTCTCCCATCCCCACATGTTGCCCAGGAGTTGACATCGTGGTGGGGGTGAACCTGCTCCTCTCTTGGTTATCCTCGGGAGTCTCATTAGGCAGTTGTACCCTTGCATGAAGGCAGGGGAGAGGGCAGGAAAATGATGGTCACCATCAGTGCAATTATCAGTGCTAATGAGTGCCAAACAGGACTGACAGTGGGAGGTGCAGACCATGCCAAGAGTTGTCTAAGGAGCACGGTGAGCCTCAGATCGTAACTGTGGGCTGGAGCTTTGCAGGGGCTTCCATGGGCAGGCAGACGTGAGATGTGTGCACATCAGTTTGTTTATTTTTTCCACCATGCTTAGGGTGAACTCTTTTCAGATTCCCCAGCCTAAACATTTGGGGAGATGTCCGCAGCCAGAGGCTGCTGGTGGTCAGAGAGTCGAGCTCCAGTCTTCTGGCTGGGGTTAGTGCCTGGGCAGCAGTCAGTCCTCCGTCCTGACCCCAGTGGTGTCCAGATAGGGACAGGGCTCCAGGAGGCTCCTGCTCTGGTGTCGCAGGGGAACGTCAGTGAGGTGTGACTCCCCTTTGCTAAAGGGTTGGGTGAGGGCAGCAGCCAGGCCAGTGCCTGGGGGAAGTAAGCTGTGATGTGCCATGGCTTTGGGGTGCTCCCAGAGCTAGGGAGAGCTCTGCACATACCTCCATCTCTTCTGCTCCTGCTGCTTCCCTTTTCTGCGGCAGCACTCAGGAACATCAGCTGGGTGCGCAGTGCTGTCCATCCTTGGATTGTCGGGGGTATCTGCTATTCTCCCCGGGCTGCCCCATTCCCGTGAAAGCAGAAAGGGAGAGTGCCCTGGGCCTGGTGTGCTGCCTGCGTCCCAGCCACGCTGATTGCTCCCCTACAGCCACGCAGTTGCTGATAACACCTTCTTCCCGGGAAAGAAGAAAGGGAGAGTGCCCTGGGGCTGGTGTGCTGCCTGCGTCCCAGCCACGCTGATTGCTCCCCTACAGCCACGCAGTTGCTGATAACACCTTCCTGTATAGGATGCCTTCTCATCTCATAAATGTGGCCTTTTTATTGCTGTTTGTGTCATGCCAACATCTACAGGCTGAGATCAAAGCTCCCCAGGCCGTGCTGCTTTGCAAAGGCTTCCACACCAGAGCATGGAGAGGAGTGTGTGCAAGGGGTCGTGATTTGGTGGCTGTGTACCTGGGGGATGCTTGACTATGCTGCCCTCTCCCCGTCCTCCCTTTGGGTCCTGTCCCTCTGGTCCTTTGGGATTGATCCTTTAGGATCAGCCCAAAGCATGGTGGGATGGATCATTTTTGCAGGGTGAAGGAAAGGGCTGCAGCTGCCGTGGGAGAGAAGAGCCAGCAGCTGCCAACCTGGGGGAAGGCACAGGCTCCCCAGGGGAATAAAACTCCCCAAACCCTTCCAAAAACCTCCAAAAAACCCTCCCAAACCTCTGCAGCTCCTGGGTGAGTTGGGTAGCTGTGGCTACATGGTCTGGGAAAGGCCGCGGAAGGAAGATGATGGTGGAGCCAGAGCTGGGAGCAGCGCCTGGGGCCACAGCCCTCGCTTGGCTTCAGCTTTAACGTGGCTGAATCCGCAGCCAGTATAAATCACTGTCGTCCCACTGACTTGGGTGCTACCACTCTGATTTACTCCAGTTCCCAGGGACCCGCCTGGTTTAGCAGCGTGTTCAGCATCATCTGCTGTGCCCTGCATCTGCTACCGCTTGTAAAACATTATTTGTGTTTCTGTTGTCGCTTTTTTTCCAGCCGTTTAGCTGTTCTGCTCCCATTAATGTTAATGGGAGCTGTGAGACCAAATCTCCAAGCACAGCACCGAAAACGGACCCCAGTGCATAAGAAATACACAGTGATATCTTTCCCCCAGCCAAAGAGCTTTTTTTTTTTTTGAAGATAATCTCAATTTCTCTTACCCTTTCTCCCATGCCCCTTTTTCTGCCAAACACTAAACTACTAAATGAAAGTTTCATTGCTACCTGGGTTTGCTAAAAAAAAAAAATGATTTTCATTCAGCAGAGTGATGGATTTTAATAGGAGTGAAATGTCAGACACAGCTGGAGTTGTTTTTTTGAAAGCATTGGTATGTTCAGAGAGGCACAGAGACGCTCGGCAATAATTATGCCAGTGAGCCCCGGTTATTGGTGGCCCAGCAAAGGGACTCAGCGGTCAATTGCTTTGTTATTTAATGTGGTGCCTTTATGTTTCCAAGGTGCAATTGTATATTAAAACCGTCTTTGCCTCTCCAAAGCAGCTAAATAGTGGGTTTGCTTCTGCACGGCACTTCTTGGTTGCAGGGTGAGAAGGAGGTGCTCCTGGGGCTGCTCTTCTGGTTTGGAGACCTTCTGGCTTCCCCCTGGCAGTGTAGGAAATGTTGGGCGTTTTTTTGTTGTATTGGAAAAAGCGATTTCATGGTGCCTGGTGGTTTGCTCCTGCTTTAGATCCAATGGGGCTCATACTGCAGTGGGAGGGGGAAAAAAAGCATCTTCACTGCTGGGGGACACAGTAACCCTCCCGCCCCCCAAATTAAGTCTCAGCCTCTGCTCTCCGAAACGTCTCTGCTTCACAAAGAAATGTGTCTCTTCAATTCCCTTTTTTCCCCTGAAGAAAAATCGAGAGCTTTCAGTGAAATTGTCATTTTCTTGACAGCATATTAATTAATCACTGCTTCTTTTCTTTTTTTTCTATTTGCTTTTTTTTTTTTTTTTGAGAGGCTGTGTGTGCTGTAAGAAAGAAGTCTTTGAATTTTGCTGGGTGCAGTCCCCACTGGCTGCTGGGCAGAGGGCTCGATGTCACAGCATGTCTCAGTTGTGAAGGAGCAGCCAGTGTTTTTGGGGAGGTGCTGCATCTCCATCCCGTGCTTATTCTCACCCTCTTCTTGTTTCCCTCCCTCTTGCCTTGCAGGGTGTTGAGTCCCGCGTTGCAGCCAGGCAGCAGCACCAGAGAGGGGATTGACACCGATCCCCAGGGACGGCTGCCCCTGCCACCCATGAGATGATGACCCGGGAGGTCTCTGCAGCGCCCCGGGAGCCCTGTCCCCCTCGAGCCGCAACGTGCCCTGTGCTAGCCGGCCATACACTGTCCTGTACATAACCAGTGAGATGTCTGTAAAAGATTTCACCCCTTGTAATTCTTTTTCGCCCTTCTCCCCCCCGCCCTCCCCAATTTGTTGATTGTGTTGAAATTGTCGGAGTTTGTAACAGTAAGTTTCAGAGAATATTGTACTAAAGAGAAATTGCACTCAATAAAAAGGATGAAATAAGCCTGATCCCTCTTCTTCCCCTCCCCAGGAGCAGACTTTCTGCTGCCGGTTTCTGTTCAGCTCAGAGCCGGGTGAATATTGGCGATGAATATTCATTTGGGGAACTGGCAGCGCTCCATTGGTCCTTGACTCACCTCGAATGCTGAGGTCTATCAGATTTGGCTCTCCAATTTGTAAATGAAGTGACTTTATTCTCAGCGATCCCTATCGGAGGTTGCTTGCTGCAAAAAGCCAGGAGAAGGAATTTTCTTGGCACAGGTTCTTCCATGAAGTACGCTCTTGTGCTGTCGCTCAGGGAAGCTGTGCTGGAAGTGCTGACTGGGATGGAAGTGCCGTCCGTGCTGGGGGAGCACGGCAGCTTCTCACTGCCCGAGTCTTGCTGGAGCCTGTCGATTAAAAGGCTGATGCTCAGCTTGAACCTGCTTGCTGTAAGGATTACTGTAAATGATTGCAGGAAAATGGATTCTTCCTCTTGCCTCAGCTATGCTCAGGCCTTTTCTCCAGCTGAAACCACAGGGCCCATCCAGGTGATGTTACCTGAGGGCAGCTGACCCTGCCGGCATTGAGTGACCACAGGGAACATTCTCCAGCCATCAGTGAGGACTGCAACAGGAGCGTTTTGTAAATGGATAGATTTAGAAACACACAACCACCACCCGGCTATGTGGGGTTCAGAAAGAGCAGCTGCTACCGGGAGAGCTTTTTTTGAGGTGGGGAGTATGGGCTTACCATGGCCCTTGGTTTTGGGGTGATCCTACACAGAGCGAAGCGTCTGCTGGTTCAGCTGTAGGTGGGGCTGGCATGTCCCTTGAGGTCTCTGCTCTCTCTGATCAGTGGTATTGCTGATGTGGGGTTTTCTCACGGCTGCTATCAAGAGATCTTTCTGAGTTCTTGCTGAGTCTCTGGGATCATTAAGAGCTGGGGTTTTTTTGCTATGGGGTTTTTTGAGCAAGTGCTCACAGTGCTCGTGGTGACAGCTCCAGGTCCCTGCAGGCAGGACTTTGTGCCCCAGGCTCACACATGCACAGTGAAGGTTGTCTACAATTTGTACACGAGGAGAATGGCCAGGCCAGAGTTACTGCTTTTGAGGGTGGGATTTTGGTTTTTTTTTTTTTTTTTTTTTTTTGCCAAGCACATCCTGTCAAATGAAACCAGAGTATCACTTACACAGGTTGCCCTGAGGTTTTCCCCTTAAGTAACCAGAAGACATTTACAGCCAGTGCTTAACATTCCCAAAGTAGCTTGTCTGGGAATAGCCTTTTAATAGGGTCTGGAAGAGCCCTGCTGACAGTTTGATGGCTTACCGGGGCTCTGAAGGATGGCCAGGAGCCTGGGCAGCTGCGTGGGGTTGCTAGCACAGCCCGGCACTGCTTAGCAGCTGCCTGTCCCAGGGCAGTCCCCCATGGATCCCCGCCTCGCTGACACGGGTCTATATGGCTGCAGGCCCTGGCCCCAGCGGGGTTTTTTCCACTGGGCGTTAACCGGTCACTGGCTTCGCCTGCATCCCAGCTGGAACGAGATGTCATTTGCCAAGGCCACACAGAGTCCAAAAAACCTATCCTGAGCTTTGAATATAGATACAGGCGGCTGTCACAGCCAGAGTGGAGACTAACTCGCAAAATGAAAAATCTTTCCTTCATGGCTCTCAGGTTTGAAAAATGGAAGTAGCACGTTGGCTTCAATTACTCTGCAGCAGCTCCCAGAAATTTCAATACACCTGATACTCCAGCACACCAGCCTGATGCCAGCCTAACTCAGGTGCTGTCAGTAGAGTGACTCCTGATTTACCCCACCGCAAGTGGAAAATCGAGCCGGGACTGCTCTTGGCATGGGTCGGGAAGGAGGAGCACTGCTGGTCCAGCTCCATGGGGTGCAATGGGGGCTGCCCCGGGGGGTGGTTCGCCTGTGGGATCTAGTGGAGACGCTTGCTCTTAGTCTGTTGCTGAGGGGCAAGATGGTCCCTGCAAACAAGGTACAGGGCACAGCTCTGGCCTCATGACAGCTGTGACCCAGGGGAAGAGAGAAACCGGGGAGGTACCCTCTGCACAAAGAGATGTGGCAGTGAAGGAGAGGAGGGCTGGAGACAGACATCCCCGGTCGTCTCCCACCTCTCCTTCCTCCTGTGCTTGGCAATGAAAGACAATTAAAAGACAAGCCCAAGAGGACTATAGGCTAAACTGTAATTGGAGCAATATGGGCCAATTACAAAGTTATGTGCCAGCCCGCGTTAAATGGCAGCATCTGCTGGAATTACTGGAGATGCCTCATCGCCCATTAAAAGTGCTGGGTTTTTCCTGGAGGACAAGCCAGGCAGGCTGCAATGGTGCTGGAAAGCCTGTGCTGGAGCCAGGAGGGCTTCCATGGAGCAGAGCTGAGGCTGCTGCTGTGTTGAAATCTCCCCCAGGCCCTGTGGGAGAAGTTTTGGGGGATGCTCTTAAGAAAGCTGCCTCCTGAACCTCACCAGATTGCTTGTTGCCGTTTATCAGGTCAGGCTGCATACACCTCCTGAGCAATACGCACATGCACGCACCAGCTACGCACATGCACACAGAGCTTGCATCCTCCCTGCACCCCCAGGTGCTCCAGGTGGGGTAGGTTTTACATCCTCAATTGTTTTCAGCTAGTTTCCAGTTACAGCCTCGATTAAACCTGCATGTCCCCAAAGCCACCATCAGCACCGTGAATCGAAACCTCCAGCCCTGTTCTAGGGCTGACTGGGCACCTCTTGGAGCGATTGCTTCTCCCCGTGCTCTGGCAAGAGGACATCTGTGCATCTCCACGATGGGATTGCCCACGGCATTGTCTATGCCGGAGTCCCTGTGCGCGATAAGCAAGGGTGTGAGCAAATCGACATCAGCAGCTTCAACTTGCAACAATGCTCCCCTGCGGAGGATGTTTCCGGGCACTTTGCATGAAACTCTGGTAACATACTGTCGCCAAGCTAACAGGGCAAAGGGTGCATCCCTCTGTGATCTGGGCATGAGGGAAAACACCTCCTCCACCGTGAGCTGAGTTCCTCTGCCCCACCACCAGCGATGGAGAGGAGAGGGGAGCTTCCCTGCAGGACCAGCCCTTTGGCAGCACCTCTTGCACCTGCC
>NW_010417969.1:12827-24657 GCF_000710305.1 Buceros rhinoceros silvestris | reverse complement strand
CGGGCAATGCTTTCTGCACCTTTTTTCCTGAGGTGCATCAGGGTGCTGGTGTTAACCTGGGTGGGAAATTGTCCCTGCTGTCACTCCAGCCTTGGGGACTGTCCTTGCTGCTTGCGGACCTGTTGGGGATGTTGGTGCCTCCTTTCTAACCCCCTTCTGCCCTGCCTGATGGCAAAACAGTGCTGCAGATGGGCTTGGGGAGGGGGTTAGCGTCAGTCCAGCTTACACTGGAGCAGCACAGGCAAACCCCAACTTCTGGTTATGCACAAGCAGGAGGGCACCGTGAGGGGACAGTTGTGCTCCTGTGCCCTGCCTGGCACTGCCCACTCCCCAGCAAGCTGACGCCAAAGGAACGTGGAAAGTGCAAAGCTGAGCTCCCCAACCCCCTGAAATATCCGTGCTGCCTGGCTCAAGACCCCTCACATCCCAGCGCTGTGAGGCAGTCATTCATTACCTCAGCCGAGAGGATATTTTGCCCTCCTTGGACCTCTGCCACACTCTGCACATGGTGCTGGAGCTGCTCCCGAGCCTTTTATCTCCTTGTGCCACGCGCAGCCCATGCATTATTTACCACGCACCTTCCCAGCACAGCACTGCATGCTGAGTTATTCATTTCCCTCGTGGGCTTTTTCTATGGATCTCTTATCAGAGTTTCTTCGTTCTTTATAAACTCTAATGAATTTATTTCCTGATGCCCTTATGAGGGAGATGGGGTATTATATCTTTTTTACACACAGTGAGTTCGAGCATGGATTTGGGGACTTCAAAACCACACAGGCACCCCGGGAGGCCAGGAGTGCTGGTTTGTCATGAACAGTCGCGTTTGGCACCTGGTATGTCCCATGCCCCCTGCAGTGGCTGCGAGCACTCAGCTGGCTCCAGGTGCCCCAGCAGGAAGGTGAATGATGCCCGCTCTGGGTGCTGGCCCCTGTGGTAGTGGTCCCTCCTCATCTTTCATCCTGGCAGCACCTTCCTTCCAGGGCACCCTCCTTCCCTTCTGTATTTATCATTTATTTGAATGCTTGGTTCTGCAAACATAGAGTGTGGTACCACCTGTGGTGACTCCACCGTGGGGAAGCCATGTGCTGCAGAAGAGGGTGCAGCTGTGCACACCAGCCAAGTCTATAATAGCTCCCCAGGTACACGTCCTACTACAGGGCAGGAGCTCCTGGTTTCTGATGGAAGGTGGCCAGGCCCGTTCTTATAGTGGTTCTTGTGTTGGTCACCAGGCAATGCTCACATGCAATGTCTTAAACCAAGTGTGACCAGGTGAAGCATAAAACCACTTCAACAGCTTCATTCACCACCGTGGGATTTTTTCCTCAGGACAAGTCAGGGAGAAGCCCAATGGGTTGTTTGTCTGGGACCTGCTGTTCCAAACACAGGCATGAAGCTCAGGCGGGTTTGTAGCCCTGGGCCCTGGGGGGCCCTGGGCTCCCCTGTGGGCACACTGGGAGCCACTGGGTATGCAGGAGATCCCGTCCTTGCCTGGTCCCCATTCCCATTTGCTGCTGCAGGCATTCTTTGATAAGATTTCCTCCTCTCTTCTCTGCTTTCTGAATTGCACCAGGGGCTGCTCTGCCACTCTGCTGGAACTCTTTCCTGGACACTGTGCCCTCCGGTGCTCCTAGTGCCCCCAGGCTCCTTGGCTTTCTCAGCTGTCCATGTTCTCTTGCTCTTCAGGTGGCCTCACACTGCACTGGATCAGCATCCTTTTGCTCTGCTCACTTCTTGTTTGCCTCCTTGTATATGCCGCTCTGCTCAGCTCTCTGCTGGTCCCCTTTCTTTTAGACTTTCCCTTTTGATAAGCCCCAAATGGCTTGACCAGAGGTGTGAACCGAAGCAATGTGTACTGGGGCAGAAGGTGTCAGATCAGCACTGGTTTTAGTTTGGGGAGGCTTTATTAACTGAAGTATGATACGTGTGATAGCTGCGAACCAGCTTGGGGCTGGGAGAGCCAAACTCTCTCACAGAGCTGAGCTGCACTAACAAGCCTAGAGTGACAGGCAGGGTCGTCTCAGAGCCTAAACTCCTCAGCCCAGCTGGGCTGTGGAGTGGGGGTGTCAGCCTGTGGGGTGCTGGGTAGTGCCAGAAGGGAGCTATGGCCTCCATGGGGCAGCGCCAGACAGAGGTGTCAGCGGCTGAGACCCTTTTCTACAAGAAGAGGTGGCCAACGTTGCATTCCCTGAACCAGAGAAGCCTCCTGAGGAGCAGCAAACTCCCTTTTCCAGCCCGTTCTCATCAGGAGCATGAATGCACCTCTGCTGCTACATGGCAGTGTGGGCGCTACTACCATGCGCAGGGAGGAATTCTGCTCCCCTGGAGGAGCATCCTGCACATGGAGGGTAACTTTTCCCTCTGTGTGAGCCTGCCCAGGGAGGGACAACTGGGCTCCACAACGGCATTACTGAGCATTTTAGTAGGGCCTGTAGCAAAAGAACAAGGGGAATGGTGGCAAACTAAAAGAAGGTAGATTCAGACTAGATATAAAGAAGCAGCTTTTCACTGTGGGAATGGTGAAACACTGGCACAGGTTGTCCAGAGAGATGGTAGAAGCACCATACCTGGAAACATTCCAGGACAGGTTGGACGGGGGCTCTGAGCAACCTGATCTAGTTGAAGATGTCCCTGCTCACTGCAGGCGGAGGGGTTGAACTAGATGACCTTCAAAGGTCCCTTCCAACCCAACTCATTCTATGATTCTATGCTGAGCCTTCAGTGTGCCAAACAAACCCGGATGCACCCAGCAGTGTGGGGAGGGAGATCCGTCTGTGAGGATGCCTGCTAACACAGTGGATGGGGAACAAACCTTGCACTGTTCAGGGCACGAGTCTGAGCATCTTCCCCTCCGCTCTCCCATCTCCCCACAAAGTGCAAACAAACTTCCTTCTCCTTTCTGAAGCTGTACCTGGTGGTTCCTGGGCTCTGGGTGAGCTCCAGGCCAGCCTGGGGCCATGCTGTCTCGGTGCCACACTGTGCTGTCTTGGTGTCACACTGTGCACAGCTGTTCTGCCAGCAGCACGCTCGTGATGCTTTGTAGCTCCAGCACCCGCCCTCCCTCTCTCAGCAATGCTGCCTGCGAGACGCTGCTCTCTTCAGAGCAGAGACGCCCGTATGGATAGCCATGACAAGCAGCAATTATTGCACTGACAAAATAAAAGTTTAGCGTTGTTTTGCAAATATTTTTGAAGCCATGATACAGCAGCAGAAGTAGGCGTAATTACTCATAAAAATGTATCTCCTTTATAGTCTTTTAATTATCTACTCAGGTGAACCATAATTTGAGGGGAAAAGCTTTAAATCTGTTCATTTCTAATAATAAAAAATGAGCTAGGAGCATGTTATTTTAATGTAATTAAGAGAAGATACAGCTGTGTGGAAGGACTAGAGAGAAGGGATCTGTGCTGTGCTCCGGAGATCTCGGGCTCGGCATCCTCCTCTGTCACCGCCTGTGTCCTTTCTCCTCGCTGGGCAGTATGTTAACATGTCAACACTGCTTCTCTGTGCCAATTAGTCTTCCTGAGTCCAGCCATGCCAGGACCTGCCCTGTAAAGCCTGGGACCCCTGGGGACCATTTCTGAGACTTACCTGCTCTTGCAGACCACCCTCCAGCCATATGACAGCAGACCCTTTAGAGGCCAGTGTGGGATTGGGAGTAGTACTGGGGGAAGGGGATGGGGAAGAAGGAGCAGTGTTTGCCAGGGGTGGAAATCCCAAAGGAACACTTGGGATTAGATGGGTCAGGAAGCTGGGAGTTAGCACTAGTGGTGCTCAAGCTACCTGATGGATGGTCTCTGTTACTCTATCTTCTGTCTTCCCACTATGTGTTTATCTTGCTCACCAGGTTCATTTTGTCTTCCAAACTGAGATCTCTTTGGGGAGCAGACAGTCTGGGCACCTCCCAGGACTTGGGACTCCTTTCTGGGGACCAACGTGCCCATATCAGTGGTGGCAACTACGTTGCTCCAAGCTGAGTCCTGCATTAAATCTAGTTCCAGGGCTCTAGCTTCTGCCTAGCATAGGCTTACCTGAGACACTATTAATTTTTTCCTTTCCCCTCTGCCACTTCAATTTCTGAGCTGCTGTCTGGCAAGGCACCTTTTAAAATAAGTTATTTTTCATCCAGTCTGCTGTAATGCACAGCTTTCCAAGAGAGAAACAAGTGCTGAACTTTATTTTTCTTATAATGGTTCCTCAGAGCCCCAGATAAGATCAAAACCTGGCTCCTTTGGGCTGCCTGCTCCACAAGTGTGCTACGTGTTCTGCAGAGCCTGCAAGCGGAATAAATGATCCATCTTCTGGGGAGGAAAGCTAAGACACAAGGGGGTAAGGTGACTTTTCCAGGAGTCTGAAGGCAGTTCGTCCCAGGGATGCCGCAGGTGCTCACATAAGACACACAGCTCCCTGTGTTCACATCTCCCAGGGACCCAGCTAGAATCAGGGGAAGCCAGGCTGTTTTTAGCAGTGCACATGCTTTCCCAGAAAGACAGAAGGCCTTGCTGCCTATCTGTGCTGCTCCCGTTACCGTGAATGTCAAGCACTTTACAAACAGAGGTATTAAATGTCAGATCCTGTCCCTTACAAGCCCTGCTTGTAATTTGAATGCTCGGGCATGCTCGGTGTTCATTTCAATCTGGTTTCCTCCCTTTGATAAGTGGTGTCCCTCGTATCACTGTGTCTTGAGGTGAGATCACAGAGCAGTGCTCTTTATGCCGCTCTGCACCTTCACCCCCGTGTCTTCATCCTCCCTCCCTGATATTTGAAAATACTTAGGACATGATCTCCACCTGGCCCTCTGTTTTAGGAATGGTAATGTGCATTGTGGGTGAGGCGTTCAGATCCCAGCGACTCTGGTATCTCCCTGTGCTGGTCCCTTTAACAGTCAGGCCCAAACCTTCCCGTGCAGTTGTGTCCAAGTGAGAGCTCCTCTCCTCAAAAGCTCCAGGCTCCAGCCCAGGCACAGCTGCTCCAAGATTTTTCGCGTGGTTTTACCCTCACTTTTCTCTTAGGTAGGTGAGACGAGGCATGCTGCATCCACCTCTCACATCTCATGCTGCAAGCTGTCTTGTGGCTTCTCTCCCTTCCTGTTTTTCTACCAATTCTCTGTATTTGCTGTTATTTTGGATAATGACACTGCATAGGGTGGCCCAGCAGTTGTCTGGTTTGTGCCCTTAGGAAGACACAAGGCTTTCCTGTTCCTGTGTTGTTACTTTCCCCCTTGGTGTATGCCCAGGTACTGTGCTGGTCCCTTTCGCACACCTGGCAGTGAGAATAGCCACCGTGGCTGCCAGCTTTCTGATTGCTTGTCCTTGATGTAAAACTTTCCCCTAGGAACAAAGGATATGCCAACTCCAAGTGCATGGGTGACGTAAAATGCTAAGCTCTATTCCATTCGGTGCCCTCGAGATGGGTTTTCTCATTTGCACTGCGGCATTGACACAATAAAATAATACATAAAACACTCATAATAAATTAAAGCAAATACTGCATTCTGGTGCCCAGAAATTTGGAACTTCCTGCACGCTCAGTGCAGGTTAACAAGATGCATTTTAATAATTACAAATGAACCTGTGGCCAAAAGAGCCTTTACTGAGCACACCTGTAATGAATGCTGATGCTGCTGTTCCCCACAGAATGCTGATAATCACATTTGCTGGTGCATTAGAGCTGATTTAGGGGTAAACAATAGCTTCCATCTGAATTTGCTTTATGACCTGTTGACTGTAGCGGGTAGCATTTTCTGTTGCTGAAATATTTGTAAATGTTTTACCAGACCTTCGTACTGCAGTTGGTTTGGTTTTGTTTTAGTTTTAATTTTATTATTTATTTATTGTGAATTGACAACAATTGTGTTCGCTCTCCATATAACCCAAGGAGCTCATGGCTGTTTCCACTCCCCCATCCTTTGTTAGAATAATTGTTCTTCCCACAGCGACTGCTGCATGGTTTGTAAGCTTATTTCAGGCTCGACTGTGGGGATTAGTGATAACACTGCCTATTCTATGAAGGTTCATATTATTTAAAATTGGAACTAGAACAAAGGCAATTCAATTCCAGTTCCTTGCTCTACGGGTAAAATAGCATTTACCGACACTGTCCAGGAAGTGCAAGGTATGAGCTGAGTTTCTGCCTGTCTCGAGGCTGGCGAAGGGAGTTAAATATGGCTGGGCAGCCTCCATTCAGCGTCAGATCTTGGGAAGGAGGGGAGAATGGCTTTTCCTTGAGTCACCCCTTCTGTGACGGTTGTTATCAAAGCCCTGTTAAGCACTACTGCTGACCTGTAGATCTCCAAGTAGCTTGTGCAGCAGGAAGGTGTCATGGGGTTGCAGCAGAAGTGCTCAGGTTTTAATTTCTCTTTCCGGCTTGCTAAAAACTTCCAGTACAGTAGGGTCTTGGCAGCATTTCAATAGTCTACACCATCAGCTAAGGCTGGGGCCAGGGCTGCTCCTGGCTCCAGTGGTCACAGCTGGCTTCATGACCTTGCTGTAGATGGGCTTCTGCTAAGCTGACGGCAGGGAGCCTGAGCTGACAGTCCCTTCCTCGTTCTGCATGGTCAGTAACACGAGTCCAGGTCTCCAGCAGATAGCACAAGAGGAATATATATGATTTAAGCCAGGTTAATGCCAGGAATACTTGCAAGAATGTGTTGGATACTGTTTTTGTTCTCCTTGATGCCCATAGAGCTGATGTCCTTGGGCATCAGGTGCCTCTTAGGGGACCTATCCTGGCCTGGGTAGAGCAGAGCAGCTTGTGGCAGGGCTGCCTGGTTGTCCTAACCCCAGTGGCAAGGAAGGCTGAGAGTGTGCGGAGTCCCAGGCTGGCATGGCAGCAGCACTGGCCTCTCTTAGACCTCTCCCTTGGAATTATGCAACCCTCTAATCCTGGCAATTCATGTCTTCTCTCTTTAGATCTCATTTTGACTCGGGATTCAAGAGATGAAGGAAAGACCTTGTCATCTCCCCTTCCATGGAGCTTCTACAGCCATCAAGGTTCTTAGTATAATGTTTCTGTCAGCAACACTCAACCCTCTGCTCAGCTCTCCCTCTATAGCATCCCTGACCCACCCAGGGCAGCATCAAAGTCCTGCACTCCATTAGCTCTGTGTGGTGATGCTGACTCCTCCTCCAGGCTGGGAGATGCCTGGTGTGACCTGCCCTGGCCCCTGCTGGTCCATAACCTGCCCATCATCCTCCTCTTCTACCCCAGCAGCCAAAGGAGCAGAGAGCATGGAAGAGGGTGTGTGTGTGCGCATGGGTGGGGGGTGGTGAGAACCTCCAGATACACAAAAGCTGGAGGAACCACCAGCAGCTGTAACCCTGGCAACTGCGTCTCAGGATTTGAATGTAATTATACCTTGAACGTGATAAACACTCTGAAGGACTCCTTATGTGGAGATCATACTAAACAAGTCTTTGAAATTGCCCTCATCAAATATTGATAGAAGGAGAGTTTAAAAAAAAAAAAAGAGAAAGAAAGAAAAAGGGAAAGGGAGAGCGAAAATGTGAATGCTTGTTCTTGCCCACGGGCTGCAGGCTAATAAGGATCTGTTAGTTTATCACTATGGTGCAAGCCCCACCGAGAGCTCCAGTGCACAGCAAAATTAAAAGCGGGGCAGAGGGATAAGAGAAATAAAACGATCCGTGAGGTAGCCGTATCAATTGGCATTTTGCTTTATGTTTGGCATGCAGGAAAGCGATCCGGAGAGACACCGTTTATCTTGCCCAGGCAAGGCAGTGAAGATTTAATTGCTGCAGAGGGGGGAGCCAGCAGAGTGAAAGGGGAGTTTCTGAGGGTCCGTCAGGGTGGAGGGTTGTGTTGGTCAGCAGAGCACTGAAGATGGGGATCACTTCCCACCTGTGGGTTTGGGGTCTGCAGTGTCACAGCTGTGCTAGAATGCTCTGGCACTCATTTCTCCTTGCTGACACTCCTGTCCTGCTAGCACCTCGTGTCCTTGGAAGAGGTTCAGTGGGGACCTTCCCTGGCTCTGGTAGCATGCAAAGGGAGGGAGCTGGACTGCACTACTCCATTTTCACTCTCACCTTAAGCCTAGTAGCTGCGAGAGGTGTATTACTTAAAAACAGCAGCAGTGTTTGCAGTTGCACTCACAAGATGCCCTGCTGAATGCTTAGAGGAGGATGTTGAGCAGAACAGCTTTTTGTCTCTTGAGTGATCTCCCAACAACGTGTGGGATTGGGAACAAAATGACTGAAGAACCATCCTGCGCAGAAAAAGGGAGCAGCTAAAACTTCATCAGAGCAGAGGCCCTGGAGATCTGGAGGAGGCGTAGAGGAGACGCAAACAGCTCTTCACTCCGACTGCCGGCAATGAGTGTCAGGAGAAAGAAGGCTGGCGAGAGCTGACTTTGTCTGTTGAATTGCTGGTTGTGAGGTACTTCCTGCTTTTATGAATTTGTGTTTTAAGCAGGGAAGAGGCAAACAGCTGAGCAAGGGGGTGCCCTTGCTGCAGTTTTAGTTGTGAGTGTTGATTGCTTGACCATAGCTAACTGCCCCCTGGACTGATAGAGACCCGGGAGGTAAAGGCATGCTCACCCTGTAAGCTGGGGTGGAACAGCCGTGGTGCTGATGCCCTATGTTGTTTTCACATGATTTTAGGTTCGTCTTGGTTTGAGTTAGAACAGAACTAATTCTGTTCAGTGATTTGACTTTCCAGCTCAGACTCTTCTAGCTAACTGCGCTTGCTGAAGTTAACGGCGTGTTTGTGCAGCCAGTGTCTGCTCCCAGAAGTGACAGCGCTTGATGTTCACAGTCACTGCCAGGGGCTGGGGTGCAGAAAGGCTCCTGCTTATACGTACTCTGGAGAAGACCAAGGTCACAGCTAAATCCTGTGTCCCATGCTGGGGTGCAGTAAGTTAGAGGCCGCACCTGGCGGGGGGAGGAGCAGATGGCATAGGTGACCCTAAGCTGACCAACAAGGTGTTCCATCCCATAGATGTCACATTTGGTATAAAGCTGAGGGATCACAAGGGTCTCATGCTCTCTTGTCCACCTCTTCAATGGCTGGCGTCTAAGGAGGTCTCTGTCTGTTCTGTCTTTGATCCCAATCTGTGCATCCCTGGATCCAGTTCTGGAATCCAGCTCCTGCATCTGGTACCCGTCTGCTGCTGAGCCCAGCCTGGGCCCTCCCCAGTGCTTGTCCACAGCATCAGTGGTGACGGTGACGTGGTTGGCATCAGGGGGTTTGGGTTTGGTATTGGCATTGTATATATTTCATTCTATTATTTTTTTCTCATTAAAGCAGTTTTAGTTTCCTTTTCCAATCCATAAGTCTCTCTCCCTTGCTTCTTTTCTCTTTCCCCTCTTTGGGAAGTGGGGGAGAGGGGGTAATAGCATCTGTCATTGCCCAGTGGCTGGCCCAGCTCTGAACCTTGACAATGTTTTATCACTTAGTAAGTGTTTGCAGAGCAAACGTGAGAGACCCATCAGTGGAGCAGTGGCCAGCATTGCAGCCAGGAGTGACTGGTGGTGCAGCCAGAGGGCAAAAGGGATGCTTCAGCATTTTAGTATGAATGACGGAGTCCTCATGGGGTTACCAGCTTGGTGGAGAGCTGTATGTCCCTGGTGGCAAACTTGCCCCTCCAGCCCTGCTCCCCTCCCTCCCAAATCACTGTTTCTGACAGGCCTACCTGAACCTGTACTTCAAACTGTCTCTTAGCACTCTCAGAAGGGATCTGGAAAACACCCGAGTGAGAAGAAAACTACTTTTCAGCTCCAACCACCCAGATCTGTGAAGTCGATCTGATGCCAAGAGACGTTCCAGGATAGATGAAGGTTTTACAGCCTGTGACCAAACAGGAGTGACCTGCAATTGAGACTGAAGCTATGTGCCTATCAGTCTGGTGTCCCTAGCTCCGTGCCAGGGCAAACATGCAACCAGCTCTGTTTACTGGAAACAGTGGGCAAACACCAGATGTGCAAACACTGGAGCCTTATCAGGCACTGCTGGCTGTTTTATGGGCTGCTTACAAACAGTTGGAAACTTCTGTAATGCCGGTGCTGCGTATTCATTACTGTTGGGGTAGCTGGGAGAGGAAATGCAGGGGAGCCGCATCTCTAAAGGAATTAGACTGGGTTGTTGGGGTTGCTGGTGCAACGCGGAGGGTGGCTTTATGCAGTACAAGTCAGCTGTGCCTCAGGCTTTGACAGCAGTAGGTCTGTTAGACTCCCGGGCACTGGGGGATGATTGCTGAACATCGTGTAGCGAGTCAGAGGGAAAGGTCAGCTGTGCCTCAGGCTTTGACAGCAGTAGGTCTGTTAGACTCCCGGGCACTGGGGGATGATTGCTGAACATCGTGTAGCGAGTCAGAGTGAAAGAGCTGCAGGTTGTCTTCTGAAAAGTATTTTACCAATGATTTAAAGAAAACTGCACAGAACCTATCGCTACTCTGCCTCCCGCAGAGCTGCTGTCTGAAGTAGTTTCCAATCCAAGAGTAGATTGGGGTGGATCCTGTACAGTATGTGATGGTGACTGCTTGCTGTTAGCTGGACCAGGGAAGAGGGGTCTGGACAACGTTGTGTGTCTGAAGCCTTTGAGGAGGGATCAAGACGGTGTCTGCATCTCTTGTTTATTGAGGTATAAATAAATAAATGCGTGCTAATTAAATAAATCTCAGTCTTCCTTTTCCACTGTAAATTACCATGAATTCCCCTTTCTGGAGCCTTTGGAAGGTATGAAGGAAGGTGGGTTTCTATGTGGCACCCCTGGAAAGCACTTCTGTTGTCGGCAGATGATTTCAACAGCTGTGCAGGTCCTTTTAAAGGGAGAACTGCTGCATCATGGAGCTATAAGAGGTGCGAGTAGGACAGCAGATGTGGATGATTATTGCCCAGGTTGTGTGCAAGAAGGAAATAGTCACTGAGGATAAAAAAGATGCTTTGACCTTTGGAAGTACTGTCTGTGTGAGGTGGCTGGGAGGCAGTGGCTCAGCTGACAGAACAGCTGAATTCTGGGGCTGATCCAGGCAAAGACTGTGCCAGCAGAGGAGCTGCTTCTCCCAAGAAGGCTCCCAGAATTCGTGCTTAAATGGTTCCTTTAAAGGTCCTCACTGGCAGCATCTGGAAAGAACCTGGAGCGCTCAGAGGGAATTCGACCCGTTACAAAGGGTCTTCATGTTTCTGGGTTTTTTGGTCTTTTTTTTTTTTAAGTGTTAAAATTTGCTTTTATTAATTTCTTAAAGAAAAAACCCACCAAACCCTCCAAGCTTGCCTGCCAGTGCAGAGGCACAAAGAGAGCACCGTTCCCAGAGTCAGTAGCAGGGTAGACTGCGCTTCCTCCTGCTCCAAGGTGGCAGAATAAAGAGCTCCTGCAGTCATCTTTTTTCTAAGAGTTGCATTGTTAAAACCTTCCTTAGGGAAATCCAGGGAGCGTAATTGCTCTGGTCTGACTCTGCCCGCTGAGCCGCTTGAATTAAGTGGGTGTTTTGGCATCCTGAGCAGAGCCTTGTGGGAAGTGACCTTCGCCTTCCGCCGCTGCACTCTGCAACCTGCCGCTAATTAGGATGGAGAGAGCCTTCCTTTGTTTTCAAATACTAGTTTACCTCCGTCTTCTCTTTCTGCCGGGAGCTGCCCGGTGTGACTCGGTGCATAATGAAGGGGGCACAGCAGATGCGAGTGCTCCAGCGCCTCGAAACACCACTTTTAACACGCAAAGCTGAACGGGAGGGAGAGGCTGGCCTTTGAGCTGCCTGCCAAGTCTATTCACAGCAAAGCCTCTCATTAGCCAGTGTCAGAATTAACATCTGAAATGACGCTTTGTTACCAAAAAAAAAAAAAAAAAAATCAAGCCTGTTTTCATTCATTATTTTCAAGCTTGG
>NW_010417969.1:2010-12801 GCF_000710305.1 Buceros rhinoceros silvestris | reverse complement strand
GCCAGTGTGAGAATTAACACTTGGAAAGGCCCTTTTTTACCAAAAAAAAAAAAAAAAAAATCATGCCTGCTTTCATTCAGTATTTGCAAACTTGGGAGGCCGGGATGAGGAGGTGCTGAAGTCTGAGGAGATGTGCAGGGTTTGCGGCAGGTGTCAGGCTGGTCCACAGCTCCTTGAAAGAGACAGGTTTTGCCTGCTCTCAGGACCACGTACTCAGGTCATCTCTCTTTTGTAACGCTCTGAGAATTGCCTCAGCTCCAGGCACTGGTAAAAGGCTGATGGGGAATAGTGGCCTTTTGGAAAGCCCCTTTATTTCCAATCTGAAGAAAAAAAAAGGGACAACGATGATGAAGTTTTCAAAAGTAAAACTCGGCACCTCCCCTGCAGGAGAAACCGAAATATGGGGCAATTAGAAGGTTTAAGCCAAATTTGCTCTTAAAGAGGATTAGTTAAAATGTGTTAAATTTCTGTGTGAACTCCCCCATTCAAATGTAACCTGGTTTATTGTAATTTGCTTTGGAAATGAGTTTGATAAACCCAATTAATGTCACTTCAATTCTGAATGAGAGCACCTCGTAGGGATTTGCTAACATTGAAGCAATCCACTTTAAATTCCCCCCTTAGACTAATATGTCCAAACTGTACCTAGTGCTTCTTGTGTGATTGTTGTTAGCCAGATCTGGTGACAAGCACATGTGCCTATAAGGAACCTGATATATTTTTTGGATGTGCAGAAGACATGCTCTAGAAATATTCAGATGCTAATTCTTCTGAGACACCTTGGATCAAGGGAATCCACCCCCAAAATTATGGGACGTATCAGTTAGCTGAGCATTAGGCTGGAGATGTGGGTCCTAAACAGGTCAGCTCCCAGGAGTACATCTATGCAGTGCAAAAACACATTTTGAGGCAGTGGCAGATGCTACTGCAAACCTCATTGCAGCCTGCGAGGAGTGTAGCTCACCCCGTGGAGACCCGTGGTCCTGTAGGGTAGGTGCTCAGCGGAGTGGGATTTTGGAGGCAATGCATGGTGGGCTTAAAAAGCAGCTCCTCTGCCTTGGTGGGCAGAGGCTGTGCTCTAGCTGCCCGTGGTGGCCAAGGGTGTTGCTCTGATGTGGTCAGCACAGGAACCTCTAAGAGAAGGAGTTGTTACCCTCTCAGACTTGGCATGTTGTGGCTTTTGGGAGCAAGCCTGTGGCAACTCCTGCTCTTCTCAAAAGCAGGAGGGAGAACACCTAAGGTTGTAGATATGGTGCTGTGAGCTTGTTGTCGTGTCCAAAGGCTCTAAACATGCACATTAATGAAGAGCTGGTATGCTTCATTGAGCAGAGGACACTTCTATGCAAAATGTTGCTATCATACAGATCTGTGCACACTCCTCTGCCTTTACTCGACTGTAGGGCTGCCTCCAAATAGGACCATGATACCTTCCCAGGCCTCAGTGCTGGACAGCAGAAACAGAAGCAGACAGAATAGAGGGTGTGTTGCCCTGGGATCAGCCAGGGGCTAGGACAGTTCTTTGGTGCATACTGTGGCAGGGATTTGGTCTCTCCAAAATCACCAGTGCAGGTGATGTGGCAGACCTTGGCTGGAGCAGGAGGAACATGCCCTACACTTGAAGCAAAGGTGAGAGCTGGGATGTGTTAGGCAGTTGAGCAGGTACTCAGTGGAGTGAGATGTGCTGGAGAAGGAGATGTAGAGACTGAGTAATCCACCTGAGGGACCTCAGGACCAGCATGTCACATCAACTCAACCTCAGCACAGTCCTGCTGTGGCACGGTGTTGTTCAGGCTGACAGGCTCTGCTGCTGTGCTGGCCACAGGCTGGCTGGCTGCCTGCTTGTGAGCAGAGCTGTCTGCATGGAGCAGAACAGATGATCAGATGGTGTCTGTATGGAACTGACTCAAAGCTAACAACCGCAGGAATGACGGTGCTGCTCTGGATCAGAGCCGACTCTGCAGGAGCTAGCTCAGCTAATTCTGACTTGCTTGGGCAGCCCCCAGCCCGGGTAATCTCCTTGCAGCAGATGGAGAGGTGACCGTGCTGCAACCTGTGTCGGGCACTCCCATTGTTCCATGTTCACTAAGTTGTACCGAGGGAGCGAGGGCTGATGCAGGCATCCTCTGCTAGTGCTACTTCAAGTGTTACCCGGCGTGATCTTTCTAGGAACTGCCGTTCAACAAGGGAAGTGCTTGGCAGAGCAGGGCGCGGGCCTGCCTACCTGCCATCTCCTTTGCTCATCACCAGTTTTCCTTGTGTCCCTAGATACTGCCGAGAGATACTGAAGCTTGGATAGAAGCGCCGAGTTGGCAACTTTTAATATTGCTGAAACATAATCAGCTTTTGCTTCTACAGCAATTAGCATGTTATTACCCATAATGTTTTGCATGGCAATTTTGTTGTAAACATTTGTACTAATTCACCATAACCTAATTATTTTTATGACATGTAATTAAGAAATATTTTTGGAGGAGGAATGGTTTCATTTTCTATTTATACCATTATTTCCTGGAAGTGTCAAATATTTTTAACATCAGGAAATACCATCTCCCTCCTTCCCCAATTAGACATTTCTATTTTCTGCCTCAACATGCCTGGATAGCGCAGTAGCTTGGACCACATTCTTCTGGAGATGTGTGATGGATTCTAGGAGAGACTAATCGCGCTGTAATTTGTGGTAGTGTGATGCTTAAATGGAGGAACATAGCAGGTGGTTTTCTTCACTGCTCAGTGGGTAGATGTGATGAAACCCAGTTACAGCATCTGCCATAACGTCCCCTTCCGATGTATTTAAGGAAAGAGGGATACAGTGGAGCTGTTGCCTTAGGACCATGTCTTTCAGGAATGGAACCACCCGGAACTTGCAGGCAGGACCTCTTGAGAGAGGTGCTGCTCTGGATCAGAGCCGACTCTGCAGGAGCTAGCTCAGCTAATGCTGACTTGCTTGGGCAGCCCAATCAGTAACCTGTTGCTCAGACCCTGCATTTGGGAGGGCTAGCAACCACGGACCAGAACAACTAAGAGACTCCTCTTCAGCCCACCCTGTCTTGTAGCTTGGTGTGACTGTGTCAGTGTGCTAAGAGGATGGGGATGCAGGGTACCAGCAGGTGGGTAGAGATGCCTGAAGAGTGAGGTGAAATGTCTGGGCTGGCTGGTTCAGGTTCCAAGGAAAGATCTTGAACCTAAGCTAGAGAGGCAAATACAAAATTTGTGCCTGAAGCACAGCAGTGACAAACCCCGCCTTTAGGGAATATTGCAGGATGAGATGAGAGGTGGTTTTGAATAACTGTAGCCAGGGAAGGAAATTTAATTTGTCTTACCTGCTCCCTGCACATATCCTGCTCACTCAGTTATTGCAGCGGGCAGGGAGGTCTGCTCGCCCTGCTTCCAAAGGTTGCAGCAGCAATTGAGTGGGTGTGTGTTGCATGTGCTCAGCCAACATTTAATGGCAAGAGGCCTTCCTTAATCTCATTCATGGAGGCACCACATAGAAAATGTTCAGAATTCGGGCTTGATCTTAACAAGTATGAAACTTGGCAGGCTGAAAGGCTTGTATATCTTGCCTGATCTCCAGACTGGAGAGGTCTCGAAACGGAGCCATGTGTAGCGCATTGACATCCCAGAAGAATTTCTCAGGAAAAAAAAAACCCTCAAAAAACCCCCAGACATTTTTAGACGACTGTATGTCATATAAATGAGATTTATTTCAATGCCTGTCATGATAGTTGAATCACTAACCACGTCAGCAATTGCTAGCCTTACGGTCGCATAAGCTTCGAATGTTTAACTCCGAGCTATATTTATACAGCAGGTTTCAGGTAACACAGTCAATCCTTTGCCCATTTTTATATGTCCTGGTTGGTGTACGTGTAGCTGTACAGTGTGTTAGCCGTGTTGAGCATGCTGAGTGTTGCTCTGTATCAGAAGTTGCCTAAAATTATCTGCTAATCATGTGTTACTGATGAGGACCGTGGAAATTGGGTTAAGAAAAACTTGCTGGCTTTTAAAAATCATTCTCAGTGCTGGATATTAGTGTGAAGTCACACTTCCAGAAAGCCTACAAGTAATCAGAGGTGCAGATCTGGAATGATACAGTGATTTTTGTGACTGTAAGACCTGACAATTGAAGTGGGCTGTTACGTGAGGAATTTTAGCAGCTCTTTGCCCTCTCTGAATACCAACAGCCTCCTCCAAGTTCGCTCAAAAGTGACTTGTCCAACAGCCCTTCTTAAACGAGGTGGCTTTGTCTTTGGGTTTTCATTGCCTGTCAGAAAAGAGAAGGGGACTTGCAAAGTTCTTTCATCTCCAAACCCCAGCGTTATCCTCCTTCCCGCAGAGATACTAAAGTGAGATTTTGTAAAGACTATCTTACGAAATGTCTTGAAAATGAAGTGAACTCTGCACTGAGTTGCGACCCAGCTGGTACTGCTGCTGAGGTTTTCCTGCCGCTTAATACCTACGGGGAAGTGCATCTTGCAACTGGGTGGGAGCAAATGGGAGGATATTTCAGTATTTCCAAGGTATCTGGCAGAGATCAGGCTGTTTGGCCTGATCTAATACTACAGAGGTCAGGAAATTGGAAATGGCAGTTCATTGAGATGAGTAAGTTTCTTAGCTTATGACTGGAAATAACACAGTCAAGAGGTCTCTGATAAACTTTGATACTCTAGGAGATATTTATCAGGTTGTGTCCCTGCTTTGTTTTTTGTAGGAATGGGTAAAATAAAATTAAAAAAAATGGAGGCAGAGACAAGGGGCACCTTTTCTTTGTCAAGAATCTTATGAGAAATCCATCCCTTATCACTGCTGGAGGTCTTATGAAGACCAAGTTAACTGTTTGTAAGATCGTGAACCAGATTGTATTTGTGACAGTAGCCAGATTAGTATCATCTACTCATAAAAACATCCCAAAATATTCTTCCTGCTTCAACTTCACTGGCAGAGCACATTCACCTCTGCCACTAATGTAAGATGCTGTGCTGTATGTTTTATATATATGTGAAAATTATGCTTTATTAACATACGTTGTTATGTGCCTTGGCGGAGGGGACTGAGACGGGCAGCCTGCGATGGGCGATCTCGTTAAAGCATCTGACTTAGAGTGCTTGTCAAAACAAATTTTAAAATTACTTTTAAAGGTCATGCAAGTATCATGTGTTGGTCCACAGCGTGCCCATCTGTGTCAGCATGGTAGCGAAGGAAACCATGTGCAGAGCTGACAAGTATTGGAACCCCCCAAAGCCAAGTGTGTGTGATCTCATACTGGCTGTGAATTTATTTTATTTGCCATGATTATGCCTGAAATGCGCCTCTGGGTTTTGTAGCACTGGGATGTTAAGGGAGCATCGCGAGAGCTGACAGATAGGCTCGTATGTATACGGAAAGGTGGCTGAGACGTAAGTGTTGAAAATTCATGTAAGGACCCGTGGAACTGATTGATTCTGCTCATTGCTCATGCTGATAATGACAGGATTTAGAATAAAATGGTAACTGATAGCCTCGGAGCTGGGAATTAAATTTCTCATCCCATGATGTCATCATGATGTCATACTTTTTATTGGCTATAATTTTTAAATCTATCTAAGCCTGTGGCTCCTGTCACTGTGCTGAGGTTCATGTTTGTGGCATCACATGTGGTGTCTGATGACAGTGCTTTTCTTAACTGTGATTTAAATTGCTTTCATGTAAGTTACTACTTTCTCTGGGCACGCTGTGTTCTGCGCCGACTGCTGCCCCTCCTGAGGAGGCAGCATAATTTGGCAGGGTCTTTGGAGGGCAGTGAGGTGTATTCAAAAAAACGTGGGTTTTGCAGCCTGGACGACACCGTCAGGTTGTCAGGGGATGAGAGTGACTGACTCATGTAATCCTCACATCCTTTGCCTCCTCTTTCCTGAAGGAAGATTGAACCGATGTTTTATAAGGACAAATAGGAAGGAGAGGAAATATGGGCCAAGATTCATGCATGGCCACGTTGGTTTGTGGATCTTCATGGTCCTCATCGGAACATGCCTTCTCCTCAAATGAGGAATCCATGAATTAAAAAAGACCCCAGGTAATAAGTGATGTACCTCAATCCTAGTAGGTGGTTTTCCTCCTGTCACGGGAAGGTCTTGCTTCTTCCAAAAAAGAATGAGGAAAAGGAAGACCCTTGGCTCTTGGGCCTTAGAAAGGGTGCTCCCAAGGTGGAACACAATCAGTGAAGCCGGGCTGGGGCATAGGCAGCATGGATTTAGGGCATGATGCAGGTGAATATTTGGTTACCATGGCAATAAGCGTGGATTTTAACCATGATGGATGGATGGAGCGAGGGGGGTACCGCAGAGGGATGTAATCCTGCATTCCCAAGCACCACAAGTCACAGGAGAGCACACCAAACCCTACTGTGGTCTGACAACAGCAAGCTGGTGGAGAGCCTGGAGAGGATGTTTTGCCAATATACTCCGGCACTTTTGTTTTTGAGAGGGAAGGCTCCTGGATCAGGTCTTTGCCTGACTGCTAGCGTCACCTTGCCTTTCCCGTTTTCTTACCAAGTGCCTGACAGCAGACTGTAATCCTCTTTAGCCCTTTGGACTTCTATGTGTAAACCTCTGTGCTGGTTATTTTTAAGTAGAAGGATTATTTTGACACATCTGCTATTTCCCATCCTCCCTTCAGTCTCCTCCCCAGCTGGCTGAACTGTATCTGGATTCCCTTGAACAGAAGGGTAGGCACAGGAGTAAAGTCTGTCATTTTTTTTTTTTTTTGCAAAGCCTGTGGCAGCAGATTGCAGTGTTTTCTGTCAGTTCATTAATTCCGCATTAACTTCCGAGACTAGCAAACACTGGAAATACCAAGGTTTCTTCTCAGATATTACAAATAACATACTGGGTAGTTCTGAATTGGCAGAAATCTGCAAAATCTGCCAAATTTACCTAGTGATACCTGGAACTCTTTCACGATGGGAGTCAGAACAACATTACTGGAAGAGCCAGTGCTTCATTGGCCAGCACAACTCGTGCAGTATGGAAGCAGTAAAGAGAAAATGTGGGATCCATGGTCCTGGAACGGCAGGTTAAGCTTGGTATAAGCTTGCTGCCAGCATATAGGACCAGCTCTCTAAGAGTAAAGTGATATTATTTCTGGAGTGTGACAGTTTTCCCAAAACTGCACCAGGAAATCTTAGGAAGTTGATGGCAAAATTCTCACTGATGTTGCGAGCTTAGTCTCTGGTGGATTCCAGCTACTGCAGAAGGAGAAGCTCAAATCAAAGACATAGCAGCAGCAGCAGTGGCACTGCTTTTTAACAATTTAAAAAAAATTTTTTTTTTTTTTAAAAAGTACCCCCGTGGTGCAGCTGGCTACTTGCTCTGTGCAGCAGCACTGCAGAGGAAATTCCTTCCCAGTGCTCACAGGTGATCAACTTACACACTGAAGCATGAAGTTTGATTACCCTTGTAACATTTTATTAGTTTGCATAGCTGCAAATGTTATTAATGCTCATAAAACTATCCAGTCACTTAAAATGTCTGTTCCACTGGTGTGTGTCTCCGTGACTTCCTGGGGTAGTGGATTCCAGAAGTGACTGTGCTGGGTCAAACCATATTTTTCTTTTATTTCTCTCAAATCTGCAGCCTTTCTGTTTCATCAGCTACTGCTTGTTTTGCTTCGAAATTAAGGGACAGGCATTATAAGTAACGGACATTTGTGTCTATACGTAGGTGCATGCGTGTACATGCAAGTGTGTACATCTCTATCTGTCCACACACACATGTGTATTTACTATGTCACTGAAGCATGTTGTTGGGTGGTTTGGGTGCCAGTGGTTTGCTGCAGGGATCACCACCCTCCTCTGTGTGCCTGTGAGGGATGCTCTGCAAGGCAGAGTAATAACGGGGAAGAAAAATGTTGCTTTGAGCTGTGTGTCAGCAGACTTCAGACACAATGGGGCCCCTGTTTCCAGACAAGCCTTTTTAGCTAATTAGCTTAGTAAAAAAAATCTATTTCTCTTCTTAAATTCCCTGCCATCCATCTACCTAATAGAGTCAAGCAGCTATATATTGTGTGTGGGATATGCAATGCATCATCTATCCCCAGTATTTACCTCACTGCGGCCAGCTTGGTCTCTCCATCTCTCTGTCCACAGGAGCTGCCAGGTTGCCTGTTTCGGCTGTGAATGTGATGCAAAGGTGCTGGATATCTCGTCCCCTTCTGGGTTTCCCTTTGCTGTCCCACAGCAACTCAGACATGCCCATGTCCTTCCTTGCCTGATTGTTCCTGCAACAAACATCCAGAAAGCAGACACTCCTGCAGCTGTGTGGTCTGGGTAACCTTCTAACCCTGCTTTGTGCAGGGTAGGGTTTGAACTGTTCTCCACTGCCTTCTCTGGAGCTGGGATGGATGAGGGATATGGCTTTGTGGAAATCAAGAACTGCTTTGGCTTCAGCATAACTCAAGCAGGAGCACGTGACCCCTGAGTTTGGGTCACAGGTACAACCGCTTGTAACTGAGTTGGAACATCTCTTCTGGAAAGACATCTAAATCTCACAGACCCACATGGCAACATTTTCACCTATGGCCTGGTTTTGGACATTTCAAGCTCCAGCCTCCAGCTGTTAGATCACAGTTAACAAGGTTAAGGAGCCACTAATATCAGAAGTTGTTTTGTGCAGGATTGCATGGACCAGAGTCAAGTTGCTTTTTAACTTTCTCCTTAGGAAAGGAAATTGACTGATCTCCTTAAGGTTCTCCCCTTAAGGCTGTTTTTTCACTCCCTACATTATTAGTGTAGCTGTTGTCAGAAATGGTGAGCTCAGATATGGGGGTTTTCTTGGAAATGTGAATACAAAAACTGGCCACAATGCTCTTGCCAGCACGAGGTAGCACTGTGAAACACAATTCCCTTTATGTTCCACTGGGCAGAGAAAAGGGTGCTTAGCCTCCGCTTGGTGCTGGAAGCTTGTGTTTAGTCGGATGACCTTCGCTCCCTGCCCCAAATGGGGCTTGCTAAACCCTCCTTTACAACCCAATGAAGTGCATGGCACTTGGACATGAAGTTGCATGCATGTGGGTTGCCAAGTACTTTGTGATGACAAACAGTTGTTAACTGGTGAGCTGGTTGCTTCTTTCCTGGGCTCGTTTTTCTGTTTGCAGCTCTCTAGATGTTTGAGGAGCGTGGAATCAGCTTCTCTGGAAGCTCTTCCTCCCGGCTGGAGGAGAGGTGCTGCCACATTGAGTGGGTGTTTGTCTTGAAACTTCTTTCTTTTTTTTAAAATCTGCTTACAATCTCACATTTGCTTGCATGGCATTGTTGAACCCCATTAGTTTACCAAGAAAATGTATTTTCTACAGATTGCTGACCTGTCCTTGTCTGGCATTACTTTGCTGTTATCATTTGCATTTCCTGCAAAAGCTCTCAGCCGTCTTCCAATGTGTTGCTGAAAACCCTTGACTGTTAACAGTCAGCCTCTGTGGTTTGTCCCCTTGTTTGTCTATTTTTTTACCGTGTCACTGTTTTCATTACAGAAATAAAGTGTTGGGCAATGATACCTGAAACTGTTTAAAAACAGAACAAAAAACTCCAGAAAATTCTGGAATGGAATGCCTTTGTTGGCGAGAGTTGAGGTTTGTAAATATTTGTTTTTCATGAGCAAAAAATATCAGGCTGTTGTGATAGAAAAATCAGGCAATTCAAATTTAAAGTGACAGCCCCCCCTTATGGATCACGGGGCTGCAGAAATGTCAGTAGGTCAGAACCAACCGTTGTACCGACATGCAAGATCCTCCGCCATCGAAATTCGTGAGAGCGCTTTCTACCCTTTACTGTAGTTTAAAAAATAGGCACGAGCACGTTTGCGTTTCTGTGTTGCTCATGGCGTATCAGCTTGCTGGTGCTTAACCTGTGCTGCAGGCAGCTGCTGTAACAAAGGCTGCCTTGCAGCTGTGAGTCCTCCTGCGCTCACTTGCTGCATGAGCCACCTCTCCCTGGTGCCTCCTCGCATGGACCAGAGATGCTCCACCTTCCACAACCTGTCCATTGACAATTAAAAAAGCTTCAAATTCTGTATTATTGTAAGAAAACACCTTTGCCATAGTTACTCTGCAGTGTGCTTAATTGTGAAGCATGGATGAGAGAAGCTCAATAAAACGGAGTTGTTGGGCACCATGTATGTACCGACTGACTGACCTACCCTCATTAGTGTGGGTTCTTTTCTTGGCCCCCCAAATGTGGCAGTAGCTCTCTGCTACGGCTCGCCACTGCGCGTGTGGATGTCTACCAGCAGCTTCTGGGAGATAATTCTGTGCTGTGTGGATGCAAGGGGAAGACTTTGAAAACATTTTTCTGAAAGGAAAACAATATTCTGTAGTAACTGCTTTTGACTGGCCTTCAGAGTGTTTTGTAAGCAGAGTGAGGCAGAGAGGATCTTGTGCCAAGAAAGGCTTGCCTGAAACTTCTTTTGCTAAGGTGCGATGCGAAAAACCCCACCATGCAGCTCTGCTGTCCCACTTGGTCTTGGTGCTGCTTCCCCAGCCACATTTTGAAGCTGGGTGGAACAGTAATCCCAAAGCGTCTCTCCTGGCTCCTGCTAAGTGTCAAAGTAGTTAATGGGGTTTGCTGAATGACCAGTGCCAGGGCTCGCTGACTGACTCCCTGGGTGCAAATGACTGGCATTGAGGGCTAGAATTCCTGCCTAGCTCAACCCTCTGGAAATGGCATGAGAGAAGGTGTGCTGGCTGCTTAGAAAGTCTGTCGGGGACTTGGGTCTCCAGAGGGTTTGTTTTCCTGCAAAGGAGGGAGGCTGCTATAGCATTCCT
>NW_010417969.1:0-1901 GCF_000710305.1 Buceros rhinoceros silvestris | reverse complement strand
GAAAGCTGGGAGTTGGGCATAGGAAGATTTTCCTAAAATAAATAAAAGTATAGAAAAGACATGACAAGCTAGCCTTTGTTCTGCTTCGTATTCTCACCTACGAATACTCTGTTCTGCTCTGCATTGATCTCTGGTTTCCTGTGCAGCCTTGGTGCTTAGACACCGAATCCTCAAAGGAAGCATGTGTGAAGATATTCACGGAGGTCACTTCACCCTGGATCTTCAAGGCGCCATTCACTTTTTGTAAGCAATAATTCATCACTGCTGTAGGACCTTGATTTCCCCATCATAGCGGAGCGGGTGTGCGCATTCAGACAGCAGGAAGGAAAGCAGGGAGCTGAACCAAGCAACAAGTCCTGCAACCAGAGCAGTTCTCATGAAACGGCTTCAGCAAGGAGCTGGAAAAATGACAGCTGCAAGGAGCCTGACATCTCCTTTAGCTGCGACCTTCATGATCCTGAGAGAAAGGTCATGGGCTGTAGCAGATCTTTTGAAAAATAAGGTCCTCTCTGAATCTAGCAGCTGAGAATTAGGCTAGGGGCTGGTGGAGCGCTCGGCACAGGCTTTGGGCTGTGGTATGGGATGAGCATTAGCAAGCTGCATTGTTTCCTCTCTGCTGTTCTTCAGAGTTGCTGTGTTTGGCAGGAATTAATGGATCTGGAAAAGGATGCCGTGATTGGAGCACCCGGGTCAGGTAACAGCAGGCCTGGAGGTGACCGGGTTTGCTCCGCCAGCTGTTTGACCATCCTGCCTGCCGCCCAGCGTCGTGCAATTAGAGTTTCACAGAGCATATCCCTGTGCTTTGAGCTGTGACACCTATAATTTTCAGGCCCCGCTATTTGGTCCTGTGGGCGTGCTCCACCTTATGAAAATGACCATCTAACGTGACCTAGATGATTAAGCTGAAATTGTCGCACTGGTGAGTACGTGTTTCACTAAGGCTGTTCCATCTCCCCTGCCCTGGTGTCAGGCTTCTGCGGCGGCTTTCTTTGCATCTCTGACTTTTGGAGGATTGGGAAGAGTATGGAATTTTTATCTTCTCCTGTGCAGTTAATTAGGAAGCATTCCAGTTAGCGCCGTTTGGTGGGGAATGTATCCAGGCTGTTCAGCAACACTAGAGGAGAACAGACCTTGCAGAGAAAATAGGGATTCCTGATACTGATACCTAATTGGGGATGAGCACAAATTCACCAGCCAACATACTCTAACCTTTAATTCTCAAGATTGCAGCCCCTACTGCAATCACTGGCAGTAGTGAATGAAAAAAAAACAAACCCAAAAACATTATTTGTCTAAAAGCAGAGAGGTTGGTTTGTCCTTGGCCTGGGATAGCTGTGTGTTAGGTAAAGGAATTGGAGCAGGACTTAACTGACAGAGGACACTGAGTTCATGGGAGATCAAATTGCTTAGCAACTCTGAATGGTCTTCGCAGAATCACTGGGTCATTTTGGTTGGAGTAGTCCTTTAAGATCACCAAGTCTGACCACTGTGAATTGATTTTGCTGTTTCTCCAAAGTAAGAGGACAGAAGTGTTGGTTTTGGAAACCATACTTGAATTTTAAGTTATTTTTCAGAAACCTTGGAATTTCACAGAATCATAGAATCATTTTGGTTGGAAGAGACCTTAAATATCATCAAATCAACTGTTCACCCAGCACTGCCAGGATCCCTGAACCATGTCCCTCAGCACCACATCCAGACGTCCATTAAATGCTTCTGGCGACGGGGACTCCAGCACCTTCCTGGGCAGCCTGTTCCAATGCTTCACAACCCTCTCTGTAAAGAAATTTTTCCTAATATCCAATCTAAATCTCTCCTGGTGCAACTTGAGGCCATTTCCTCTTGTCCAATCACTTGTTACTTGGGAGACCCCCAATCTCACTACAACCTCCTTTCAGGTA
>NW_010417968.1:31636-43095 GCF_000710305.1 Buceros rhinoceros silvestris | reverse complement strand
CTGCTCCAATACCAGGGCACCTGCACCCAGTACACTAGCGAAATTGGTGTATTCATCAACATGTTTCCTCGGTTTTCTTTAAATGTAACAGCACCTAAACTCTGCCCAAATTGAAGTACAAACACAAATACAAAATCTGCACAGAACACATCCACCCAGCTCGCTACATTTGAAACCTCATCTGTGCATACAGAAATAATGATGATCACCTTTAGAATAGAGGGTTTATGTTGCTTTTGTGCTCTCCAAATGTGCCGAGACCTCATCTTTCTCTGCTGTGTCTGGTCACGTGAGGGATCATAAACAATGTGATGTTACCAAAAATGCCATCAATGTGATAAAGTACACCCAGACAAGTGTTTCAGATTACACATCTGCAGATAAGTGTAAGTCCCTTCCCGCAAAGGTCTAATACTTACTGGCTCCCTGACTTCTGGGAAGCCGGGAGTTTGGACTCCCTCAGATATTTTCTGTTTTCTTTAGATAGTCGATCCTGAATCATTTCTCACACATCCGTGGTTTTAAGAGTCTACAGAGATATTATTAAGTCTTTCTGTTCTGTATAGTAGTCTGTGGGGGTTTCTTACCTCTTATTCAGAGTCTGTTGATTGCTGGGGTGGAAGAGTCAAAAGTCTTGCCTGCTGATGAACAGGCTTCCTTAGCAGCCTATATACACAGCAGGTACAAATCACACTGGAACTTCTGCTATCACCGTTACAGCAACCATCATTGTCACAAGAGGAAAATAAACTCTCTACCATGCAGACCACTGGAACTCGATCAGGATATACAGGAAGGAGAAATCCCTTGCAAATACCTCCCACAGGTGGTTAGTTGTCTCTGTACCAAAGCTTTTGAAAAACTGTCATATCCCAAGTTTCATTATGATGAAAATTATATTGACTATTCATGAAGCATACTAGCAAAAGTCTACTTTTCTGGGAAGAACCCAGAACTATATATCTAATTCATTTGAAGGGCAGTTAGGCTGATTTTCAATCATGCAGTAATGTATTAGTTTCCAGACTGCTACTGAATGTTTTGTCTAAAAACATGAACTTTCATGTTAAAAACTAAAATACTTTAACAGATACTTTATTATAGTAATTTTGATGAAATATTTATGGCAAGTGATTAAAACTGGAAATTATGGAATTGCATTAATTACATAAAAATGGCTATTTTATATATTTAGCCTGCCTTTTTTTTTGAGTGTTACTATATACTTAAAATGCTTCAAAATATATGACAACAATAAAATAGTATTATTTTAATGCTACTGTTAGTGCACACGGTGATTAAAACTACTTTGTCTGTGTGCATCAGTTACAGCCTCTCCATCCTACAACCAAAGGTTTACCTTCTTATATCATAACATCTACAGAAAATGTCTTAGAAAAAATCAGTCTGTCACTCCAGCCTGAAATTGTTTCACCTTAGACATTGATCTGCAGTTTTAGTGAGTTGGACAGAGGTGAGAAATGTGGCATTACTTCCTGCTCCTTGTGATTGTGTCTTGCTTTTCTACAGCTTCCTTTCTACAATCCCACCAAATAAAACTTGGTCTATGCACATTCACTCAGAATGCTGCTGCAAAGATTTTTTCTTGAGCTGTCACTTTGGGCTTGTTAAAACTTCCTCACTGATTTCTCTTCTATAGCAAGTAAAGCTCCGGCTTTATTATTCCTAGCTTAGTGTCATCTTTTTGCCCATCTCTCAGTCCCCTTTCATTTATATAGGGAGGAAACCTTTTTCTAGTATACCTACCTTTTCAACCAAGCAAATTCCCACCTTTTATCATGCATGCCACCCTCCACTTTTGAAAAGACCTCCCCATCTATATACTTGTTTCATTTATTCAGATTCTTTCTCAAAACTCTTTTATCATCATACAAACATACAAACAAACAAAAAAGTTTGCAATGTTTCCGGCTGCTCTGTGTGCTGCGATCAACATGTATTATGGTGAAAAATTATTCTCTATTGTATCTTTATATTTTCCCATCTATCTATATTCATACTGTCTTCCCTTAGATTAGTCTTCCAGCATTGAACTTTTTATATGCACTGACTAGCACAATATCCGCAACTGGAGTTCACAGACATTATGTTAATACCATGTAATAATGATAAATAATGATTTGTTGGTCATTCATGTGGGCAGCAGTGCTGAGGAAGACCTGGATTGAATCAAAGGCTTGGGGAAGGTGTGCTACAATGAAAGACATTGGGGTCCAGGTTGTGTTCTCCTTGATCCTGGTGGGGAAGGCTCTCCTAGAAAGTGACCACCAGTATCTGTCTGGTATTGCAGACTGTGCTTTTATGACCACATGATCCTGTCCGAGGAACAAGAACTATGGGATTAGCGTTGGTTGGGATCCTTTTGACAAACTGGGGTGAGAACATCTTCAAAAACAAGCTTGCTTCCTAGCTGAGGAAGGTTTTGAACTAGATACCTCAGGGGGTGGAAACCAAGGACAGAGGGAAGTTCGAGAACAGAAGATGGGGACATTCTCACAGTTCCTCTCAGAAAGTCATGACTGGAGCCCCATCGCAAATATCAGTGCACAAAACATACAGCATGGGACATAAAGAGAAAACCAAGGACACAAGTAGTGAAGAAAAATCTGCATGCTTTGCTTCAAAACAGAAATGAAAACTTTAGAATACCTAAATGACTGGAGGTTGCAGAAACGAAACAAGGAGAGATATATCTTCAGTCTCAAAAGGTGAGGAGAGGAGAGGCTGCCTGGCTGAAGGTATGAGGATTTTGGTTGTGCTCTAAAGACCTGCGGTGGTGCTTGTAGAACTATTCCTTGAAATGAAGGACAGAAAGATAATCCATCAGGACACAGAAGCTCATGTGAAATACAAATGCATTTATGTAGGAATTTCAAAGAATCCAGCCTACATAATGTGAGATTAAAGCAGCAGGTTATGCTTTAAATAGGATACGGGAAAAAGGAAAAATACCTTGGAAATGAGCCTTTATTTTCTTATTCTTTTGCTGAACAAGCACTGGTTCATGGTTGTTGTTGCTTTCTTCCTGATGGAAGCCCTCAGTTTACTGACAAAAAGCCTCAGTTAATGTGGGCCTCCAGTTTACTGACAAAATACAATAAATATCCATTTACCTTTTGACAAAGAACAGTACAAGAAAGGGAAAGAACGACTGACAAGGGAAGAAGCAGAAGCAGCTGAAGGAGTGACAGTCTTGACAAAGCTAGCTTGCTTTTCTTCATCTTTTATGGTTTTAGTGAGGATTTAAGCATGACTCTAGTGTCATACTTCTCTTATAAGTGTATGGCACGAACAAATCAAAGGTACTTCCAGCACCATTGACTGTTTAAGCAATAAAAAGGGTCTGCAATTGTCTTTAAATATGTCATTAACACTACAGAATGATGAGGCATTAAGAGGATACATGGCACTAAGCATACACTAAATGGTGTCAATCATAAGTATCTGAAGACTTGCTGTACACTCTTTCTTGAAGTGTCTTTCCTGCGCTAATGGAATTGTTCAGGAAACTTTTAAAAATCTCAACAAATAACTATATCATGCTCTTATAAAGTATTCTTCAGACTGGATGATTGTGACATGTTTTACATTCTCTATACAAGTCCAGACAATGACCTTTTACTGAATGCTTAATGGGGAAATTAAGGGGCTTATCTGTATATCCTTGAAAAAGATGAAGAAGCTTCTGCTGGCTTTTAAAACCACTTTTCTGCTTAGGAGAAGGAGAAAGCAAGTTTCAGTTTATTTCTTCCATGGGGCATGCAGGATGTGGGGGCCATATTACCTCTATTTCTGATTCCTATTTTTCGTTTGATTCCCAGGGACATCACTCCCCACTATTCACATTGATTTGCAGGCTTACAGTCTAGCTCATGATAATATATTCGATCCATCTGTTTCTCAGCCTGAATATCACTGCCGCCATTTCTTTGCATGTAAAAGATTTAGAAATATAGTATTGTATAATATTATTTTATATAGGACCTATATAATATTACATCTATACAAAATTCTTCTATGGCTTTATTGGACCACCTAGAGAAGTAGCATACACAGTAAGGTAAATAACCAAGGAGTTTGGCCATAAATTGATATGTAAATAAGTGCTGGAGAGGTCACAGGTGGCTAAGGCCCAGTTTAGGCTTACCTCATCTGAAACGTATAATTTCAACTCATTCAACTCGTAGAATATGAAATTTTTTAGGCATACCTATAAAGCTTCTTCTGATTCAAAATTATATCTGTTCTAGCACAGCACAAAGATTGTTTCTGTAAATAGATGAAACTGGAATTAACTTTCTAATTTCAACCATTATTGAAGATAGAAGACTCAGAAATGTTCTGCATAATCTTGATTTATTTAGGGGAAAAGGAAAACTCCAGTACTTTCCAGTATTCAAACTATTGTTTCATTAATGCACATTATTGATATTATTATAGAATTATTAGTCATAGAATTTTATGTTTAAAGTAGTTATGAACTTCATGTTTAGAGTAGTAATAAGACATTTTTATGATATCTTCCTCAAAACAGTATCTTTTGAATACATGGGGAATACTCTAAGAATTACAGTTACTGTCCATCATACATGAGTGTCCTATGGACTGTGGCTGACTATGCTGGGTCAGTTTTTATTAAGAATACCTCCTCATACCTATTAAGAGTACCTCCATAAGGCTGGTGGACACAGCGTGTTCAGCCCTGTTTATCACTTTGGGTGGATATCACCTGAAGCTTTTTTTGGCTTGTTTTGGTTTGGTGTTTTTATTTGACTTGTCTGAAAAGAAAGTTTATGCATAAGATGAAAATGGTGAATAAAGCACATTTTTAAACAGTTAAGTGTTCTTAATTAGAAAAAGACTCATGAAACGTGTTGAAAAATGCCTGTTGAGATTTTGAGCACTATAATAATTTGACTGTAGAACCTAGCATGTATGTGTTAAACCACATTTGGAGACATTGAGAATGTTAAAACATTTCATAATGTCTTTTTAGTAGCTTCAAAGAGCTAGAAGACCTCTGCCTCCTAAATCGTACAGTCAAAAGAGCCCTGCAAATATTTACTAGTCTGTTAATTTTAGACTAGGTAGGATGCAACACCCATTAGCATATTCTGAACACCCTGTAAGAAAGCTAGAGAATGGAAAATACTTAGTAACCTAAAGTGAAACTTGGAAGCTAAGAAACTGTAGTTTTCAGTAGCATGTAGGAGAAAGAAGCAGCTATTCTTTAAAAATCTGAGACCAGAAACTTGGTGTAGTCGGGCAAGGCAACATTGTTCCCTGCCCTTCCTCAGTAGTTCAGGAGGTCACCTGAGCTGTCAGGCCAGCAGCAGCAGATGCAACAGAATCATGGAAGAAATGTGTGCGTCAAGAGCAGGGGGTAACAGCGTCTAGAGGCTAGTCCTGGAAAGGCAGGGAAGAAGACTGGTCTGGCTAACTACAGAGCTTTGGCTGGAACTGAGGAAGAAAAAAAGGGAGTTTATGAACTTTGGAAGAAGTGTCAGGCCACTCAGAAGAATTACAGGGATGTCATGAGGTTATGCAGAGAGAAAATGAGAAGGGCAAAAGCCTAGATAGAACTTAATCTGCTGTAAAAGACAGGAAAAAAGTTTTCTTTAAATAAATTTTTAACAAAAGGAGGGCTAAGGAGAAAGTCCATCCTTAACTGGATGTAGAGGGAAACGTTGTGACAACGGATAGGAAAAGGCTGAGGTACTGAATGCCTGCTTTGCCTCTGTCTTTGATAGTACAAATAGTAAGTTCTTGGAGCATCCAGTCCCCTGAGCTGGAAGACAGGGATGTGGGACAGAATGAAGACTACATATTCCAAGGGGAAATGATTAGCAACCTACTGTAACACTTAGACAGACACAAGCCTATAGGGCTGGATGGGATTCATCCAAGGGCACCGAGGGATCTGGCATAAGTGCTCACCAAGCCACTTCCCATCATTTATCAGCATTCTATTCTATTCTATTCTATTCTATTCTATTCTATTCTATTCTATTCTATTCTATTCTATTCTATCTTTTAGGGATTAGTGATAATTTGTTATGGTTTTATGACAAATCATTATGGAACAAAAAGAGGCTTCAAGAAAGAAAAAAGATGTATCAATATTTAGTAATCATATTAGTTGAATGGAAAGAAGGGAAAATGTCTGAAGCAGCTACAGGACTTTCAGAATGACCTTGGCTATACAATTAGAATAAGTCTTAAAGGAAACAATAATTATAGCAATTATATCAAATTAAAAAGCCTTGATATGTGTGTGATATGCAGTAGTAAAATCGTATTAGATTGACATTACAGCTTTCTTGGAGAAGATGTACTGTTTCAGTCATCTTATCTGTTAAAGCTTCCATCAAGAGTTCAATATGATGATGAATAAGTTATTTTTAAACAAGTAGAGGGATAGGAGAAGTTTTTAAAATAGACAGACAAAAAAGGAAGATTGCAACAAGTTTAAGTGATTGTAAGCACCACCTCAGAGTGATGTTAATGGAGCAATCTTGAAGAGGTAAGTAATGGAAAAGAAATGAAATTCAACTGTACAAATGCAACATCATGTACCTAACAACTATGGAAAAACAACTTTTAAAAGATAGCTACTCTCAGTTAATGTAAAGAGCAGGAACTGGATATATTAATTTACCATAGGATGGTTATGTGAAAATGCCATGAAAAAGTAAGACATGATTCAAGAAAATCTAAGTCCTTTAGAATAAGAGGAAATAGTTCTATTTTAGAAGTCACTAAGCTGATTTAATCACATGCGTTTCTACAGGTTACGCTTCAAAAATCCATGTGGGACACATTGATCTGCACAGGCTAATCCTAGCACACCACAGACAGTAGACACACCACCCAGCAGGCTTTCAAGGAGCAGGCTTCAGTCTAACATGATCCCAACAGCATGATTCTGACCATTCTTAATCAATTTAGCTCATTTTCTTACTTCATGATTATTTCACTTTATTTACCCTTGTACAATATTGGACAAGTGATCAAATGAATAAAAACTGGCTGTGTATTAAATAAGGATGAGAAATAAAGGACAATTTCTAACAAAAAGAGCTGTGATGGTTTTGAGCAAAATAGCAATAGCAGGATCAAGAGGCCTAAATACTTTTTAAATGGTCTTTGATAAGTTTATGAAAGGGATTACATGACATGGTTGTCTGTGATGGCAGGTGCTGCATTGATGTGGTTCATCATAGGAACAAAGGAAACAGGATTAGGAAGAAATTATTGCAATAATCTTATCTGCATTTCTCAGATATGTGTCCCACAGTTAGGTGATGTGGAGTAATGAAGTAGTCTGCTCAGTTGAGCGGCAAGAAGAAATCAGCTGTAGTCAGCTTCATTCCCTTTGTTGTCCATAGCTCTGATGGTTTACCTGATGATTTGTTTGGATTTTGTCTACCTTTAAGGAAGAAGGTTTACAAAACAGTTATTTGGAGAGAAATTAAGAAAAAAACCAATAGATTTAACAAATAGAGGGAACTGAGGGGTCAATATAACTGGAGCAGAAATAGTAAGGTCCTGCTGATGTTTGCCTGCAGGTAGAAAAAAAGGACAAAGTGTGAGAGAAATTAAAATCTAAGAAACAGTAACTCCTCAGAGGTCTCATGTACCCTTAGGTTCTAAATTGAATTTTCTGGGACTTGGAGGAATAATCTCTGTTGTCCCATGCTGTCAAAATGTTATGTTTGAGTACTGCTACTGTTGATGTATCCCCTTTGCTCTAGTGTTTAAAAGGTGCTTCTGGGCTGCAATACCAATCAGCAGTATTCTTTAGAAATGTCAATAGCTTTTATAGCCTTAACACGTAATAGTGCACCTGACCTTCTTTTAACCAATTAAATGTGGGGTTAAAGTACATGCAGGGAATAATTATATTGGACCAGAACTCAAAACAAGGAAGTCTAGCCCAAACCGGGACAGCAGTATTCTTTAGAAATGTCAATAGCTGGCATATTAGCACTTCAAATCTATATCCCTTATAAATGGGGAGCACTTGACATTCATTCTGTACCACACAGCAATACTTAGATGGTGATACTATAGAAGAGAGTGAAGAGAGATCAAATACAAACTTTGAATTTTAGGAAGTGCAGAAGGACTTCTGGAGTTGGTAGTTTCCAAAACTGAGGGGAAGTGTGAGAACAAAGCCCTGGGCCCACTGAAATCTGGACGAGATTTGCTACTGAATTCAAAGGTTTCATAATTCACATATATAGTTAAGAAAGTACTTGTTTTAGAGTATGTACATCAGGAATATAAATTTTCCTGCAGCCTAGATCTTTAAAGTAGGACAAGGCACAAAATAAAAGAATAACATTTTTTCTTAACTATTTAGACTGTAAATTGTTTGGACTGAAAATCTGTTATTGTGTTTGTACTCTGAAACAATAGACTCCATCTTTTATTAGATGCTTTAGTGTTATTGTGTACTGTAAACACTTGACTGAGAATGTTAATGATACCAGTAATTGAAGAATTGTTGCCTATAGTTAGTATCATATGGGTATTGATCAAGGCAATGTGGGTCCAACCTAGTGATAATACTGCCTGTAATATAATAAAGCACAATTTCTTGCCTCACACCAGCCTCATTGCTTAAAACAACAGAATGTTTCCCTACCTCTGTCCATCACAGCAATGAATCTCTTTTTGGCTAGTTAATATCAAACATCCATTCCATAATTTCTAACTACATCAAAGACATTCAGTGAAATGAATTTCTTAAAGAAAACTACATAAAAATATCAATAAACTGTGGGATGAAGAAACCTGACAACAAAACCACCTCACAGTTCTGTTAACAAAAATTTCTTCAGTTAGTGGGATTGTTCAAGGAACCTTACAAATACCATGCATCTGCTACTACCATCATCACAGGATAAATTAGGGTATGTCCACAGTACAGTCAAATGTTTAATCTGTGTGGAAATAGCTAAACTACATTTTTGATAGCTAGATTATGTATTGATTAGTTTTGCCCATGTCAGTACCCTGGCAGTACTGGAAGCAGTTCTGTCAGGTCTGGTAGATCTAGTTCATCAAGCAGCACCTCAAGATATGCTTCCAAACAGCGCTGTGTTGCACTCAGGAGCTGTGTCCCCTGTGCTTATCTCCTGAAGTCACTATAACTTCTGTTACTCAGGTTCAGGTACCTGGAAAGAGGGAGACATTACTTAAATACTCCATGCTCCCATCCCAAACTTCAGCATCTCTGTCTCTGTGCAGTGTGGCTGCATGCATTTGATATCACTGTAGATTAGTTGCACAATTTTTAGCCAGCTGCTTCAATGGCTTTGTGGTCCACCCTGAGCTGAGATACGGAGACATGTTCGTTGGTGTCCACCTAAAGGCAATTTTCATGATGTCTGCATAAACTAGAGGCCAGACTGCAGCAAGATAAAAAACCAATTATTCAATTATCTGAGCACAGTGATCTTACATGACTATTTAAGACCAATGGTCTTAAAACAGTCTCACTTCTTAAATTAACCTTTCACGTCAACTTCCATCTTATTCTTATTTCTTCAGCAGCTTTTATAATAAGTTTTGATTTGCCTATCTTACATATTTTCACCTATTTGACATCCTTAGCAAGATATTTGAATGAACTGCATTTTAATGAACCATGCTGAAAAAACAATTTGTCATCAGTTCTGCCATTTTTGCTCACATCTATAATCAGCTAATAAAATTAAAAAGTCTAGCCCAAGAATGAAGTGCTACTTAATGTAATAGTTACACTGACGGTCCCTAAGGGATGAAGCTGAAACTAATACTGGGATTTCACAACATGGCCATCACTAGAGTACAGGGAACCTGTCTGATTCAAACAAAAAGACATGGTTGCAGGACGAGCTGAAATGGGTGGATTCATCAATAGTTTCATCATTGCACTGATGAAAATAAAGGGCTTACTGTTGATTTTTTGTTGAAGGATTTGGGTAAAGGCATCACTGTTAAAACATCAAAATCAATCTGGTAGACCATCCTCACGACTTTGATTACAACTCCTGTTCTCAGTTGTTACCCTTTAATCCAGGAGATCAAAGCATTAATGTTCAGTGCCCCTAAATGCATTTTAAGCTCTCTAAACTCTACTCATTGGCATGTGGCTGCAGCTTATACACAATATGAAATGCAGATTGACAGAAGGACACAAGGAGCAGCAACTATGGGGAGAGACTCTGAGGAAAAAACCAAAAATGTTAACAGAATGAAACTCAATAGGTCATGAAAGTTAGATCAAGAATAATTATCTATGAAATGCTGCAAGGAATATAGTGGACTCATGGGGGTAGGATTTCATGTCAATTAAGTGAAATTTTGAGGATTATTTCCTATGACTGGCAGCAGAATTATGTGCCAATTTTCTCACAACAGGCATATGAGCTACTGTTGATCGTTTAAAAGCACGAGGTCAGGTAAATGTTGCTAGTACTTCGAAGAAGAGAGGGCTGTTAATTCAGAAACTGAGCATCCTCAGGCATAACGCATGCCTGATAATCAAACTTAAGAATTATTATTTTGAAATATTAGTTTAAGGTTAATGACTCAGACAAATGAAATATGCATGTTTTAAAGGGCCTAAATTACTAAATTAAGTACAAATCATGTATTCATGGAGTACAAATCATGTATTTTTGGAGGCTGGAGGGCTGAAGCCAGTATCTCAAATTATCAACAGGCTGCCAGAGTACTCCTTTACCATAGGTCTTGCCCAAATGTTTCTGCCATTTTCAGCACCTTTCAAGGGGAAGGGGTGACAAGGTGTTCTTGAATTTCCTCTGTAGCACAGCATTTTTCATGGATTCCAGGTGAAGGAACTCTCTGCCACCCATCCCAGGAGTGGTATCTGACTTGGTTACTTGCAAACTAGTTAGTAGCTAGCTAGAAATACAGACATCCAGTGTCTCCAAATTAGATTAAGATAACTGCTGTCATAGGTAGTGGTGGTGTGTCTTGGACTATAGGGAAGTAGGGTGACAAAGTATTCATGTGACAAAGGTCCTGTGTCTGCTTCAGACCTGGAAGTAAGAAGGGGCTTAATGAGCATCTACAGGCATCAGAGGATTGAACGTATGGTATGTGTATTCTGGGCTGAGATAGGCAGAGATTGGTTCCTGTTATCAAAAGGGAACCAAATGTTCATTTGTCAGAAGTTCTGCCACTTAAAGACTGTCGAGGGTATCACCTGTTTGAAATGTTACGTATCTTGCCTAACACGAGAAGAAGTTTTCTGCTTTTAAAACTGAACAAATGCATTTCCATTGTTCAGAACTTTATTTATTTCACTGTTACTCTGAACTTTACATAAATAATTGTCCTAGGTCAACAAAATACAAAAAACCGTGTGAGAAAGAGCCCTGCGAGCCCCGAGGGGAGAGCAGCAGGAGGGCAGGAGGGGCTGG
>NW_010417968.1:30958-31543 GCF_000710305.1 Buceros rhinoceros silvestris | reverse complement strand
CTGCGAGCCCCGAGGGGAGAACCGCAGGAGGGCAGGAGGGGCTGGGGACACCCGGCAGCGATGGCCCAGGAGAGAGCCCGGGAGAGAGCCCGGTGGGGTGGGGGTTTCCTTGCAGCCCCTGGAGAGACCCCAGGCTGGAGCAGGGAACAGAGTGAGGAGGAGGGAGCGGCAGAGAAGAGCAACTGTGGACGGACCACAGCCCCCCATCCCCTTGTGCTGCTAAGAGGGGAGGAGGTAGAGGAGTCAGGAACGGAGCAGTGAAACTGAGTGTGGGGAAAAAGGGGGAATGGTCAGAAGGTGGTTTAGTTTTAATCTTTTTTTCTCACCATCTGACTCTATTTTATTTGGCAATAAAAACCAAATTGATTTTCCCCACAGAGTCTGTTTTTCCATCTTTTTTTGTCCTCCTGTTCAGTTGAGGAGGGCGAGTGAGAGAGTGACTGTTGGGCAGCTGGCAGCAGCCAAGATCAAGCCCCCACAAGGAGGTATTTTATCAGATTTTGCAGTATTATGTAAGGTGCAGGCTGATGAAAACCTTTTCATATGTAAAATTTTTATGTTCACAAACTAGATAAATTTGTTGTA
>NW_010417968.1:25766-30803 GCF_000710305.1 Buceros rhinoceros silvestris | reverse complement strand
CCCTTTCTCTCAGATCAGTCTTGTCTGAACAGAGGTAAAACAGACACAGCTGAAAGCCTCCAAATATATGTTTGTGTTACACTAATATCATGGAGTGAGGTACATTGTCTCCATGAAAAGGTGATACCTATAGGAGGATCTGCACTTGTTTTTGTGTGTCAGCATGGAACATGGTCTTCTTAAGTCAGAGGTACTGTCTACCTGGATGAATGGATATTTCATATAGAGTGTTGCTTAAAGTTGTTGCAGTCTGCTAGCTGTGACCTTGCGAAGAGGAAGCTGGGCTTGCCTTGGCCAAAAAAGATGTAAGACCAAGGACCTTGAATATTTTACACCTCTACAAGGATGCCAGGTTATCTTTCAAACCATACCTTAAAAAGCTCAGAATTGGTTTTGTGAATTGGTGCCATTTTAGCCAATCTTAAGGTGAGTCTGTAAGCTAAGCCAAATCAAACTTAATCGACCTTAGCTTTTGTACTGCCTTTCCTGAGAGGCAAGTTCTGTGATCCAGTAACTAACTAATTTGCTACAGAGCTGAAAGTAACTTTACTGTGTAGGTACTTAAGCACTCTATAAGGACAGGGTAATAAACCTTGCTGCTGGAATTAATTGCAGGTGGGCATCTGGATATGCACACATCTCCAAAGAAGGTTTCTGATTTTATCTGTCAGGAATTACCCAGCTCATCTCAGAGCAGAATAACAATTTCCTCCTGGCTGGTGAATAAATACCCTATAAAATGACTAATGGTCTATTTAATTGTCCTATTGAAAAGAGCATGGTTGTGACTAATGTGCTAAATAAACCAACTTTGGAAATCTTATACAGTACTTACTATCCTTAAAGTAATGAAGCATGGTGATGAGATCTATACAGGATCCTAACTACTCTCTGTCATTCATGTCAAAGTTTTCTTCTGGAGAAATTAAATGCTCTTGCAAAAATGTTCAGAACACAAATGAGCTTGACTCTTTCAATACAAATCACTGATTTTGCCTGAATCGTTAAGTTATTTGTTCAAGTCTTAAATACTCTAATTTCCTATGTGTCAGCAGCAAGGGAAATGCAGTTGCAGAATGACATATTTAATCCCAGCACTAGAAAGCCTAAGGTAAATAATAATTCTTTGTTTGTGTTTCAATGGTGCATAATACTGCAGAGATGAAATGTTATTAGTTTCCTTTGCTTGTACATATATCTGTTAAAATCAGCTTCAGCTAATGGAGAAATATATAGCACAGCTGTAATATATAGCACAGCTATATATTAGTGCAAGTCCAACCTATTGATTGGAGACTGTTTAATGCACACCAGTAAGCACTTTGCTGGTAGGATATGTGAGAGTGCAGAATCAGGCTACAGGGCTGTAGAAACTGGAAGTTATTGCTGCCTGCTGTCTGGCTGGCATTCTACAAGTGTGTGAATTAAGCAGTTTTCAGGGGCTACATTGCTGAAATTAACAATAATTGATGATTTTATTAGCAGCCTTATTAGTAAGACTAAGTTCTTGTAGGTCCTAATTTAATGAAACTTTAAAAAGTTTGTTTAAATAGCATCCAAGAAAATTTATAATTGAGTACGATGTTAGCTTTTAGTTGGCTACTCACTGCTTTTCTCTACACCTGCTAAATTCTGGAACAGGACCTGCAGTACAGGGAAGACATATGATGCTGAAATCCATGCCCTGCGTGCTCTGTGAGTAAAAGTTCATGTTCAGGGTTTTACATCTCTTAGGGAGCCTGATTACAAATGAAACACTTGAAGGGAAAAAATCCAAATAAATCCAATATCAAGAAATATGGTCAGTAAATGTGAGTTATTACTATGTTCAAAACCATACAATGTCATCTACCAAAAAAATTCATTTCCCAGAATTGCACATCATTATTTAAAAAAAAAAAACAAACCACAAAACAAAAAACCCACCACCACCAAAGAACATAAATCATAAATGTGCTTAAGGTGATTTTTTAGATACTGGAAAAAGTCGAATGTTTTAATTAAATATCTTAGTGAGCCATTTTTTGCACACTTATTTAAATTGTCTGAGCTATTTTGACTAGCTGTTACTTTCTCTAATAATCAGCAAATAGAAGAATAGACAGAAATTAATTTTAATGAAATTGTTGTAGACTCTTTTGTCAGGTATGGTATTCTGAATACAATTCCCAACATACTCTTCAGGTATGAAAGTGCTTAAGTGATTTGGATGCTATCCTATCCCCCTACGGTATGTGGTTAAAGTTCACAGCTATGCAGCTGACAGGGCCATATATGTTGTGTGCAATAACAGCAGATTGATAGCCCTGGAGACATTAATCTGTCACTTTTCATAGGTGTGAAGCTGACTGAAAGTCATTTTCAAAAAAGCAGCAAATAGAAATAAGTTTTATTTTAAACAAAATTCGGACATTTGCAGGTTCCTGTTGCTGTGCAGTGCCATTGATGTCACTGCTAACTGCGCAATATCAATCACCCCCCTTCATAAAGTGCCATATGCTGTAGTAGTTCAGAATATTTTGCTTCTGGTTTATGGTGTCTGAAGAAAAGACTAAATTATAGAGGAGAACAAATCATGACTTTCAGGAAAGGGGTCCAGTAATCCAATTCAGCTTAGATAATGATATATCATTTCTTGTTTTCTGGTTTGAATTCTTTAAGCTTCTGACATTGGTGCCAGCAATTTGATTTCTATTTATCTCTGCCTCTTCTATGATATATAGAAGCCTTTGTTCAAACAGGTGGTATACACGTTTCAATCTCTCTCCCTCCCACCTCCACCTACCTGCAGCCATCATCCCCATCAGATTTACAGGTTAAACCATTAAACTTTCATGTGACATTTTTCCAGCACTGACAGCTTTGTGTAAATGCTCACAGAATATTAGTGTCCAGCCACAGCAGTCAGAGGTCCTGTACAACCAACAGTTTCTTTCTTGACACTGCTAGCAAAATGTGTGTTCTGGCAGTGGGGATCATGAGTCTCATTCAGTCAGCGTGATTGCTGATTTCCCTTCAAACCACAAGAAAGCGGTCACTCTTCAGAGAGCTTATATCAAGGAAATGAGGACACGGGAGATCCCAAGACCCGTAAACAGAGTTGAGGAGAAGACAGGAAGAACTTAGAGAGACTTTGCTCAGCAAGGTAGGGCACATTTCTGGTCATAGGAAAGGTTTTGCTGTAGGGCTATCTCATATCTGTCCTATTCCCTTTTGCCAGATGTATTTCCTCAAGGTTTCCAAACGCATTACAGTCGCACAAGAAAGCTTGACCAACATATTCATCATCATTGATCAAACTGACTTTGAGGGTGTCCTTCAGGTGCTTCTGACAGTGATCTGAAACAAGTGCTGCTTCCTGGCTGTTTTCTGTTTTTTATGGCTCCTAGTGAACATCAATAATATGAATTTCATTTTAATTCTTCTGTAAGAGATCTTATTTATAGAGCAATTTGTCGCGCAGTGTCTTGTCTCTATGAAATGATTGCCAACTCAGGCAGCTGTTAAAGTTTACTGCTTAGGCCTTCCTTCAAGGTACAATATGGATATTACTTTCTAAAAGTAATTTAGACTATGAAGTGCAAAGAACATTAACTCCTTGCTGGCTGCCCATTCCGTACTGGAATGCTGGCTAATATTATGAACTGATAAAACTTAATTTAACAGTTCCAGCTTTTCCATCCCGCTCCCTCTTTAACCATGTGGCTGACAGTAAACTCTGATCATTAAAACAGAGTCAAGTACTATTTAGCATTAACGATTTTGAGACTTAAACTATGACGTTATGTTTTGTGAGTATGTTAGTCTTTACGTGTATTTGGGCAATGACCAGCTATTTATTAACTGCTTCCATTTCTGAAGTAAGATCTTTATGAAGAAAGAAGAAAACCATCAAAGAAACTCAGTTTTTGAAACTCGGGAGCAATCCGAATAAATGATAATGTAGGAAGTAGGTTACAATATTTGATGTTTCAATTAAGAAAAATAAGAACTCTACTGACACACAGCTTCTAGATTCATCTATTTTAATATTAATAAAAGTCTTTTTCCAAACCTAAAAGTTAGTGGTATGTTCATGCATAAAGTTATTGGTCCTACAGCTCATAATTATCCTATTAATGGAATATTTTGCATTTACCAACTTTTTTCTGGAACAAAGAAAATCAGAATTTGGGTTAAAATCAAAGCTATTTGTGCAGGCAAGTAAATTAACTTGGGGAAATCTTACTGGTGATTACATGTGAATGTACCTTTGCTCCTGATTGCAGCATGCTTTGACGGTTGGGGATAGGAGGAAATCAAGGAAAGTAATCACCAGCAAATGTCATTATGAAAGACAGGAGCGCGTTTAAAGAATATTACTTCATGGAGAAACAGACTAATGTTCTCAGGAACAAATGAAGAGAATGTCACACGCTTGGGAACAAGGTCCAAGTTTAACACATTTGCACATTTTCACAGACAATACTAGAGGACTGGTATTTGTGTTTCAAGAGGAAAAAACGCCATGTATGTAAACTACTGAAACTCTTGCATACTGCCTTTCTAGTGTGTCCGCTTCAAAGATTTTTACCTAAACAAGTGAAGGATCCTTTTTTCTCCCTCATTTTCCTTGAATTTCCTTGTTTCTTTATGTATGCTTTGCAAAATAGTCAGTGCGTAATGGATACTGAACCTGAGTTTTCAAGACTATTGAGTAGTGGCTTCTAATCTGCCTTGTACCTGTCACAGATACACACAGTTCTGATATAGATCAGGTAAATTACTTTCATTTTATGTGCTTCTAGTGAGGTATAAAGGAAGACATGCAAACAGTTCCTTGGAAAACTAACATGCAGGAGGGAAAATTCTGACCAACTGTATACAGTTAGTTTTCAAAAAATGAAAGCCTCTCAAAGACAGCGCTTTTTTTTAAGTCAGAAATGGTTCTAGTAACACAACATCTTATTCAGACCCCAGACAAACTCACAGAAATCTGTAGTACTTTGTTAATTTCTTTCCTTTTACTGTTGGATATGAAAGCAAAAAAAAAAAACC
>NW_010417968.1:13951-25471 GCF_000710305.1 Buceros rhinoceros silvestris | reverse complement strand
CCCCCCGGCTGCCACGAGAGAGGAGCTCCAAAGAGGAGATATAAGGACTCCCTGAAACAATACCTCAGCCTAGGCCATACTGACCACCATACTGACCACCTGCCCTCCAGTCGGGAGATTTGGAGACACACCATACATAACGCTGCTGTCTCCTTTGAGAGCATGTGTAGAATCAGTCTCGAGGAGAAGAGACAACACAGAAAGAACCGTGCCTCGACTATACCACCCAAGGAGGCCTTCCGCTGTGCTCTTTGCAACTGGTCTTGCCTATCCAGCATTGGCCTTTTCAGCCATCAGCGCGCTTGCAGTAAGCGTGGGTAAAGCCCTTCCCAAATCTTCGTCCATGAAGACAAGCCATGATGAGGATGATTAAGTAGAGGAGAGATGTAAAGGATTTTAGACACATCGTGTTCAGTGCCAGCATCAAGAAGATGCAGTTAGGAAATATATAATACTTTCCATTGTAAAATGGAAACTAAGCACCGTGCTGCTTGCTCCCTCCTTTCTCCTACCCCAGGGTGGGAGGGAGAAGAAGAAGAAACGGTAAAGTAAAGCGAGTTGGTTGAGGTTAGGAGAGTTTATTTCAACAACACAAAGAGAGAGGAGACAATAATAAAGTGAGTGATATGGAACTCACTGCTCACCGCCGCCCCGCTGAGCCAAACTGCGCTGTACCACTCCCCACCGCTGCTTGAAACAGCATCCCACCTCCCGGCTAGCCCCTTGTGTATACTGGGCAGGATGAGCATGGTATCGGACATCCCATGGGCTGGTTTGGTCCAGCTATCCCTGCTGTTGAAATTAACCCTATCTAACCGAATCCAGGGCACTATGGAATAGGATGGTTGCCTTTCCATTGCTTATTGCTATTATTCTAGGTAAAAGCCAAGATTATAAATCTTTTTCTTTTCCCTCCTGCTGCCTGAAAAATGAGATTTAGATAGTTTCTACTATGCATATAAACAAGTGATTTACATTAATTTCCATATAATTTCTGTGTTTGTAAACATTACATAAAACTGTAGAAATGAAGCCTTTAAGATTGATTTTACACAATTTGCAGAAAAAGTAGGCTAAAAAGAGCACTGATTATGACAAGTACTCCAGGTTCAGTAGGGCAGAGTTAAGACAGAGCAGAGTTTTCTGTAGAACATGAAAATGCTACCACAGTATAGTCCAAGTTCTCATTTTTAGTCAGAAAGGACCAGATTTTGCCACCTTTATCTTGGAAAGAACATTACTCTGCACTGAAGTTGTTGAAACTGCCCATAGTGCAAAATATTGGCTCATAGGAACTCCCAAATCAGAAAAAGATGTTTGTGTTACCATACAGATTCTAATGTTTAAACACCAGTCATAGAGATTTGCATAAAAGAAAAACTTAATGTGATTTGGGCATTAAATTCAGCAAGATTTTAAAGTTAGACCCATAAAAATTCTTTTTCTTGGGGATGTAATTAATGATTTCTGGTAAGGGCACTTTCAGAGTACCTTGGGTTAGCTTTAGAATGGTAGATCTGAAACCACAGTAGAGCATCTTCCCTCTCCTTGCCAATAAGATAATCAGAGTTGAAGTTTTTCTGCAAGTAATTTAGTGGGAGTTTTGACATTTGCTGTATTCTTTGTCAAGTTTTCCATCAAAGGAGTACCTATAGTTTCCAACAGGTCATTATATTCAGTTGTCAGGTAATCCAGAAACATATATTTGCCTGAAAACATACTTGAAATTCTCCTGAAATTATATGTTTAACAGTGAATGGAATAATAGCAGTTTGTGTAACGTTCTGTGACATGAGAAACTTTTGTATTAGAAAACTATTGATTAAAGAATACTGAATTACCTAATGAATTAAATCACAAGAAAGATGGAATCATAAACTTGAAAATGTGTAATTAAAAAATTGGTGGAAAACAGAGCTCAAAAACCTTCTAGATTATTAAGTTGTGATTTTATTCCTTTTAAGTACATCACTTTATAATAAATTTGTGAGGAGAGTGCATCTCCAGAATAGAAGAAGGGAAGGGAGGGAAGAAGAGAGGGGTGGGGATAAGGCGTTTTAAGATTTTTAATTTTTTCTTACCCTACAATCAGTTTCGATTGGCAATTAAAAAAATTAATTTATCCAAGTCAAGTCTTTTGCCCGTCATGGTAATTGCTAAGTAATCTCTCCCGGTCTTTGTCTCAACCCATGAGCCTCTTGTTACCTCTTCTCTTCCCTGTCCTGCTGGGAAGGGGAGGTGGACACCTGGAGGCCATCCAAGATCAATCCAGCACAGACATATTTGCCATTATTTTCTAAAGCAAAATCAAGTACCAAAGAGTCAGAGTCAGGTCTGAACTGGCTTTTTTGAAATAATCTAGGTGAAAAGTAAGACCCAGAAAAATATGACAGACAAGTTTAGAGAGAAATACACTACTGATTTAAGGAAAATTTAATTAATAATGAAATACAAATACATAGCATTTTCTGAATCACATGATGTTGCACTGTGTACTTTAAGATAGAGTTGACCTGCAACTCAAGCCAATTGCAGAAAGGATTTGGTTGGGGTTTTTTTGTTTGTTTGTTTGTTTTTTAATAAGTTGACAGTTTTTAGGATACTGTATCATTCTACATCTCAAAATGGTTGTTTGGAAATGTACAAGTCTTTGCAGCCTAATGGTGCTTCCTTTGCATTTTCTTTACCTCCCTTCTCGCACATAATTCTCAGGAGGAGTAGTCTACACGTCATGGATATGTACCAAATACTGCTCTTACCTTCTAACGGAAACTTTATGCTCATTGAAGAATATGACATTTTCAGAAAAAAACCTTATCTTTCTGATATGACATCTGAATTGCAGTGATGTGGTCATTGCATGTAACTGTGGAGTAACTTAAGGATGATCCATCCTAAAGCTTTCCCTTTGAAAGGGAAATGAAAAAGGATGGTGTGTTGCACCTGTTCCTCTCCTCTTTGCAGATGTCATGTCCATTATGACCTCCGCCAAAAGATGGCAATCCAAGTCCACAAAAGATTTTGTTTTCCCTATGGATGTTAGCATCCTGGATGTATACATACTTTTCCTTTGATCACTTCATTGTTTTGACTTCTTTTTGGCCAGGCTTTTGTTGGTGGACGGCTGATGAAAATTGTCATTATTAGATCTATTATCAAAAGGTGGCAGTAATGAATTTGTTATGCTTCCACTTCAACAGCACTTGTTACTATCATAGAAATTTTTATAAATATGAAAAGAGACTCCTTACATTTTTGGCAAAGTCAGGTGTGACTCAGTCTCTTTCTCCCTCTTTTATAGACACATTCGCCTTTTCCTTTAATCACCTCCAATGGAGTGTCTGGAGGAGATGCTCTGGATGAAGGAGAAAGGAATTGTTTAGGCAGGCACATAAATACTGATTTGCCTCAGCTAGAACAGGATGTTGCTATGAACAAGAATGTCAGTCTGGTTCTTCTTAATTAGCCTACTCTAGACTACCCATCTTCCTCCTGTCTTTGGAGATCTGTCCTATTAATAACCATTTCTGATACACATTACTAATTACCATGATGCTGTGTCCTCCTTCACCTCAAGCTCTCAGATAGGCTTGACTATTTTTTCTAGCTATTGACTGCTACAGTAAATACTTTCTTTGAAACTTTTTTTTCCTCATATCACCATCAATGGCCACCAGAGTGCCAGTTTTAATCTCGTTTGTCATAACAAGTGAACAAATATTGAACAAATACTGAATGGTGTTTCAGTCATGTTCTACGCTTCTAGTCTTCAAACTTCATTCTCATTCCTCCATCTGTTTTTATCTTTACTTAGTTCTTATTAAATCAGGTATCTGAGAATGTTCTAGCCAACTGTCTTGCAATTGACACCCTGAAGGTATGAGTTTTTCTCCACTGCAATAAATGCCTGAAAACAGACACCACTATAAACATTCCCAAAACTCATTGTCAAGTATTTGTGCCTTGTCTATTCCCCACTCACTCTCTGAAAAAGTCGTACAACAATATGGTTACTGTGGCATGAATTATTGCACTGAGAAGTTAGGTTCAAATACTTTTTTCTGAAATGTAGTAGCATGTACTTTCTTTTCTCACTCAGTGAAAGTTTTATTTATGCATACAAAAATTCTACATATGTGAAACTATATAATATATTGAACTTACATTCATTTTTGCATTATTGAATCCTACTTTGTAGACCAAAATACTGTACAGATGTTTCATGTATTGCCTGAAATCTAAATAATGAACACTACTGGCTGTATTTTAATTCAAAAGCAGAAAAGGTCTAATCTTTTAATAAAACTGTCTTGTAATATATATTTAATGAAAATCTTCCTTTAATTATATTTTAGTGAACATTTAAAACAAACTAACTTCATTTTTTTATTAGATAATATTTCTATTTTAAATTTGAGTCAGTTTTGGGTTTTGTTGTGTTTTTTTTCTTTTACCTTCTTTAACAGTTAGTCTGAAGTGCTTATATGTGCTCCAATTTGGGGTTAGGTAAATGAAAACTGCAGTGATGACCTGCCTTAACATGTTTCAGTTCACAGTGAAGACACAGATCCTAGTATCTGTGAATATCATATTTTTAACTAGTTAATCTTAATGTTACTTAGCAAGTTATGGTGATAAAAATGATTGAGTTTTTCTATTGAGTACGTGGTCTAAATCATCTAAATCTGTGGGAGTGAAACAGTATATGGCTTACCAACAGCCCTGTCTTAACCTTCGTACATTCCTTCTCAACAGAAGAGACTTGTCACCAGTTCAGTAGGATTCTTGTACAATACTTAGCAGTGACCACTCATCATTTCCATTGCCTGTCCCTGCACCAGGTAAACTCAGACTCTTCTTAAGTATATCCTGAGTTTACAGCTCAGCAATATTTCCCCTTTCATGTTGCATCTGCTGTTCTTCATGTACAAACCCATCCTCCTATTAGCATCAGTTGTTTGATGAGGGCAATGTGAGCAAAAGAGTTTCATGATCACAGCTTTACCTCTTTGGGGCTTGTCAAACACCCATTTACACTTGCAGCTCACCTTTGGTAACAGGAAAAGCTCTGTGCCGGGGGATGTCACAGGTTCAAGCCTTTCATCTCCTTGCTCTTTTACCAGCATCCTTTTTTCATCCCTTCAGTGAGATAGACAATAGCCCTCTTTCTGTGTGCTGAGATAACACTTCTCAATTAGTAACTCCAAGCTCCATTTCTCTGTTTATGCCTGCCCTGATTCAGTTCACCCTTACTATCCTAACCATTTTCACTATATTGCATTAAAATCTAAGGGATTCTACAGTATCTCAGTGGCAAGAGGATTTTTTTTTCTATAATGTTTTATGTACCTATTGTACTACCTAAGCATACAGAAACAGAAATTAGAAGTCCAAATTGTGCTTGAGACTTCATCTTCCACCACAGAGAAAATTTATGATGATTAAGGAGTGAGATATGCAGATTTTCCCTGTATACAGAGATGATCTGCTCTGGGACAGAGAATGACAGACCTGCATGCTAGAAAAAGTATACAACTCCTGAACAGGAATTATCAAGCTCTTTGAGGAGTGCCACTTTGAAACACTGTCAAAGAGGTCCAGAAGAAAAGTATTAGGAAACTGACATGGCAGCAGAGAAAATTTATCTTCATTTATTTAGGGATAATTTATTTTCTTTCCAAGAAGGAATGAAGACTTGTGTCTTTACTACACTAAGAGGCTCCATCCACCATCTGAGCATCTTGGAACATGAAATAAGTAAATAAAGAAGCTGGGAATATTGATGAAAGAAACAAAGGACAAAGAGGAAAGACTGTTTAACCTTTAAAGTTAGCCTCAGGGCTTTTTTTTTTTTTTAGTTTTGTTTAAATGGACCAGTTTCATATCTCTAATATTTCCACCAACATGAATTGCCGAAGCTGTAGCTAAGGGTAAAATTTGGTCCACTTCTCAGTTCCAAACAGTTTAATAGATGTTCAGCATTCAGTGAAAAACTGTGAAGGCACACTGTTCATGAGTTCATCCAGGGTGAACCTTCACTCTATAGTCTCCCTCTACCATCCTCTAAAATAGTTTCAAATTTCATGTAATATTTTAACTGTGATTTTCTCTTAATATTTTAACTGTGATCCTTTCAAAACAGTCCCTCCACTGATAGAGATGAGAAAAGACAAAAAAAGGGATTGCGGAAGAAAATATACCTTTAGCTTATTTGCAAGGCTGATGCAGTGGGTTGAGCTACCTCTTCTCATAGGTGTAACAAACAGAGGCAATAATGTTCATAATCATATCCACAGATTTTGGAATTTCACATAAAGTTTTTGGAGAAATAAGCAAAGTAGCAATATTCTTTAGAATTCCACTATAAGAATGTGAGGAGAATAAAAATGAAAACTCTTGACACCCTGGAGAAAACTTATCTTCTGATTACTGGCTGCAGCACTTCAAGGTTTTTCCTCTCAGGGTATTTATACAATAAATTTGGGCCACTTCAAGTTGCAGCTCTCACAATTTTCTAGTGAGAAGCATAGGTTTGGATAAAAGAGCTAAACATAAAAATTCAGATCAGAAAAGTAAAGTGGCACTGGTATAGTGGGAAACTTATGTTGAAGTTCTTCCCTGGGTATACAGTCATAAATGCCAGAGCTGTCAGATGAATTACTAGAAAAATCCAGCAAAAAAATGTCTAGATAAAATAATCTGACCAAAATAAACAGTGCTAACAGAAACTTTTTGTGAAAGTCATAGGAGGTGAACTGAAAATGATGATAAGGAAGGTCATAAGATCTCTCTGTCACAATGTCAGCATTTGAATAATCCTTTATTCGTACCATAATTAGAAAATTCATAGCATGACTAGCTTTCTTTTTTTTTTTTTCCATGGTCCTTCTCTGTAGTTTCCTTTCACCTTTTCTTCTGGACAGATAGAATCTACAGAACAAAATAAGCCTAAGTTATACATTTAAATCTTAAACCCTAGAATATTCTAAAATGCTATAAAATTAGATACTTTCTAAATGATAAGAACAGAAATCACCTTTTCTGAATAACCACTATAGTTCACTGGTATACTACAAATGGGATCCTCAAGGGGTTCATTTATTATAACAACTCTTCTTTTTTTTCTTTTTTTCTGAAGAAGTGCAGTGAACATTTTTCTTTTCACTTTGATTGTGTTCAGTATTAATTAAAATGTTTTGCATAATTTCTCTTAGTAGTGACACTTAGAAAATTGGACAAAAGGCACAGTGTCTGGTAGTGAATAATGTCTTTGCAACCATCAAGGTGAGACAAAAGCAATATCAACTATAAATCATCATAATTAAAGAAATTAACATGGAGAGATAGTGTTGTGTTGAAACAACTGCTACTTCCTAACCAGGAAGCTTATTCTGATCCTGCAGCATGTTCAGTCTTCATAGCTATACTGGAATCCATTTTACTGTCGGCAGAAGCACAGAAAATGAATTTAAATCTGATCTTATCAGAGTCTTTCTTCTTTTAAGGTCAAATTATGGACTTCCCATAAAAGAGTACCTTTCCCTGAGGTTACTGCTCACAGTGCTATTGAAATTATATGAGAAATAATACAGTTGTTAATGTGAATCGCAGCTCCTCCCAGAAGCAGTGTACTAGTGCTGTAACAGTAGTTGAACCAGAATAGAAACAGCAAACAACCCATTATTACATGGCTGTCATAAGAACAAGTTGTTCGCCTGTCTTCTCATTTCAGTGGAAATAGAGATGACTTTGAATTCAGTCATATAACTTGACAGCATGCTAGGCTGTTGGATGAAGGGTTTTCAACTGGACTGGACTAAGACAGATGTATGTTCTGCACAAAATCAAATTTTTTTTTTTAATTCAAAATTTAAGCTTTTTAAATGCTCATAAAGGGAAAGAATTAGAATACAAATATAATGTATGTCTCTGTGTGTGTGTGTGCGTACATCTATGTATGCATAGTAAAGCGAGGAACATAATTCTCAGCTTTTTGCCATTTTGTGTGATAAGCATGCATGCCTGGTGCTTGAGAATAAAGAAAATTTTACATAACAAAAGATAAATTATTCAATTATCTCCAACTACAAGTCAGAATATGAAATCTACAGCAAATATTTACCTTTACTTGTTCCATAATAAAAACAAAACTGTAGGTATAATAAAATACATTTGTACTTGGTAACTCCAGCAGAGTATTTGTGCATAGCAAGTAGCAGAAAAAAAATTGGTCTTAAGGACTAGTATACATTCACATCAAAAGACATTTCATTTACGGCTGTGTATTTTTACAGCATGTGTTTCTGTTCCAGATTAAAAAGGTGAAATATTTATTAGAGTGTACAAGATTATAAGAAATTGATTCTACTCCACTTTGCAACAATACTTCCAAATGCTGTAATTCTTTGTGAGGGAGAATTAATCACGCTGTTTTGCTTTTTTCCCAGGAGCCAATGTTTCTCATAATTTCTGGAAACCCAGACAGCTGAGAAACTGCAAGGCAGGCAGGGCGGGAGACAACGCAGGCTCCAGGTTTCCAGAGCAATCCTCCTCCTGAGCAGCTCACAGCAGAGCCAGCAGCCCAGGACCTCACACACAGCCCAGGCACACTGACAGGCAGCTGCACTGGTGTCCAGTGCAACCTGTGCTCTTGGGGTCTGTTTTCCAGCACAGGCCTACTAACAGATATGTGACCCCACAGAAGCCTTTAATTTTCTTGAATTGGAAAATTCAGGAAGAGAACTGTTTCCTATAATGTATTCCTTTCTCAGTTTCTAGCCTCTCCAGTGTTTTGGCATACATATGTGTATTCTCACACCTCCAGGTAATTTCTGCTAAACCCAGCAACTGAAGTTAAACTTTGAGATAAAAATGTGACTTTAGGGGTAACTACAAATATCATAAATTCTGTCTTTAACTGTAGCCCATACAAAACTACTGATATAACTCATAGATTTAACAATTTGAATTCAAATTCAAAATGTGCAACAGGTCAGGATTTGGCCTAGCGTTGTATAAATATGCTTGAAATCTCTAGGGAAATGAAGTCATTAAGGATTTCCTAGCATTTTAGTAATATGAATATTTCTTTGAGTCCATAATGTTGTTATAGGTTTTTTTTAATCATTGAAGCTAGAGTAAATGATGATTCCTGTAGTTTCTGTTGTAACACAAAATCCACTCCTCTGTTTAAAGCCTTTTTTCTGCTCTGCTTTCCTGAATATAGGAAGAAAGTAGCCTATTAAAGATTGTATCAAGTAAAAGTAAAACTCTTGTCTTCAAGAGACAGGAGAGAGGTTGGGAAGACGTTAGCTTTCTCATGGCAAGCACAGAGGAAAAAAGTGGGACTGACTGTGCCACTAGATGCTACCTGTAGATGGGAGGGTGCAGCTCTTACCTCCCTGTATCAAAGATCTTGGATCAAAATTTGAGATGCAGATGTCTTGGACTTCTGGAGAGAAGGTCATTGAACAATCTGCGTGAGGAAAACGGACTAACCTGGCATTCTGCACAACTCCCATCCTCAGACTACGATTCCACGTTTGCAAACTGGTGTCATTGCCATGGTAAAATCAATGTGGCTATGAATAAGAAAACAGATCAGTTCATGAAGTGACTTCCTGTGTAACGTGGTCTACAATCCCAAAATGCAGTAGTTTTTTTATGCAGAATTTTCATAAAGCAAGTTAAGATCTTAAGATGTTTTACTGAGCTCTAGTGGCAAATAGCTTCTGCTTGAAATTATTTTGCCTGAGCTCTTGCTTTGCAAAGACTACTGTATGGAAATGCCAATAGCAGAACACGGATCTCAGAAGTATGTCAAAGACATATGTTTAAATTAATGTACAATTCATTTTACTGCATATCTAATTTCTTACAAATCATGAAAGATTCTTTCTCTATGTAGGCATTTATACAGACTATTAAAGCTAGTTCTAAATCATTAACCCCTCTGAGTTGCAGTTATTCATAATGTATAATGCAGTTTCTGTCTACATTTCACTTTCACGGTGCGTTCATAACTGTTCATTTTACTTTTTAAAAAAATCAGTAAAATAAAACAGAAGTCATTAGTACGCACAAGTCTTGAGCTCATGCATTTACATACTCCGGGAAACTTCTCTCTTAGTGATACTACCTCTTACAATGGTCTTTTTCAGAATTCTTTGAGTGTAAGTTGAATAAGTGAGGAAATTTGCACTTGCCTTGTGAAAGTCAAACAATCCCCTTTGACAGAGCATAAGCCAATTGGCAGGCAGATCAGGTATTTTCCTATGTACACAACTTACTCTATTACAGAGAAACTCACACTGTCATTTTACCTGAAAGGCTGTTTTACTTTGTGTTATTGCCACCAGTTGTGAAGGATTTGGCAGTAAAGAGTTAAAGACGAGATATGACATACTGCATATATTATGTGTATTAGCCTGTAGTTGGTATTTGTTAAATGACCAACCATGTTAACCTAATTCTTTTTTTTATTATTATTGCAGAAGAACCTCATTCTTTTGATTTCCTTAAGAAAAGGGATCACCTAAGTCGTACATCTTCTCTTCTCCCTGAAACATAACTAGTAAGCTCTGCTGTTGCAAACCAATTTATTGATTCCACAGCAATTTCAGTAAGTATCTCTTGCACCTCCCCTCAAGAGGTGACTCATGACCCCATTTTGAGAAATTCATAAGGGCACAACCCCAAGGATAAAGCATTGTAACACTCCAGCTGGGAAAACCCCACCACTGATTTGCTTCAGATCTTTGTGATAAAGAGCTCATTAGAGAATGTTCCTCAAGCTCAGATCCTCACTGTTTTTCTTGTTTATTTCTGTACTAAGCCAGAAAAATCAGAAATCCTGCTGTGGTCCTGGGAAGTGCCTGTCCCAGTTTGAGCTAAGCTTCCTGGGCCCTCGACCCGTAACAGCGCCAAACATGCAGTCCTGCCGTTCATGTCAGTGAAGCACCAGCCACAGAGCTCTAGCTACGTGCCATGTCTTTTCTGAGCTATTAGCATGTACAGGAGATTGAGATGGCTGCACTGTATACAGGATGCTGCTATAGGCTACTACACAGGCATATTGTGACTATCATGTATGCAAGAAAATGGTTCGTTCTTTTTACCTGGATAATTAACAATATGAAATATTCACAGAGTTGCAGTGCTTTAAGAAACCTGCTGGTGAAACTAGACTTTGTGCTGTTATTGTTAATATTTTGCACCCTATAACTCTTATGGCATGTTTCTATAACAAAGGAGCTCCTCTGTTATAGAAACATGCCATAAAAATTGTTGTGTTGTGTGCCACAGACAGTGAGGTTTGTCTCTTTCACTGAAATGGTGAAGCCTGAGAGAATAAAACAGAAAACGCTCATTTTGTTCAAAGGACAAAAAGATGAGAATGATCTCATTATTGCATCATTCTTCTAACCAGTGAGAAACCTTGGCTCAGTGTGAACTCTGCTCTGGAGTTTTCTTTAAAACTTTAAACACATCACATCTATATCCCCCCCCCCCCCCCCCCCT